>NC_041750.1:12964332-13147097 GCF_004115215.2 Ornithorhynchus anatinus
TTAAATGTTTACTATGTGCCAAGCACTGTTCTAAGCGCTGGGGCAGATAATCAGGTTGGCCCAAGTAGGGCTCACAGTCTTCATCTCCATTGTACAGATGAGGTAACTGAGGGACAGAGAAGTGAAGTGTCTTGCCCAAGGTCACACAGCTGAGAATCAGTGGATCCGGGCTCTTTCCACTGAGCCACGCTGCCTCTATGATGGAAGTCAAAGTCTGTGGGACAGACACTGGAATGAGAAGGGTGCCAGGTCAGACCTGGAAGACAAAGGCTAGGGGGCCAAAACGTGAACGAGAAGGGTTTGGGGCCATACCTGGAAGACATGGGCTGGGGGTCCAGGCCTGGAAGGCAAAGGCTGGGGGGCCCAAACTGGAACGAGAAGGGTTCCTTCTCTTTCCAGTTTTGGCCCCCAGTTTTTGCCTTGCAGGCCTGGCCCTGAACCCTTCTCGTTCCGTTTGGGCCCCCCAAGCTTTGCCTTCCAGGCCTGGCCCCAAACCCTTCTTGTTCCTGTTTGGGCCCCCTAGCCTTTGCCTTCCTTTTTTGCCACCCCACTATTGCCTTGCAGGCCTGGCCACCAACTCTTCTCAATCCAGTTTTAGTGCCACTCCCCCAGTCTTTACCTTGCAGGCCTGGCCCCGAAACCTTCTGGTTCCAGTTTTGGCCCCCCAGCCTTTGACTCCCACTTTTACCCCCCAGCCTTTGCCTTGCAGAGCAGGCCCCAAACCCTTCTGGTTCCAGTTTGGCCACCCCAGCCTTTGCCTTGAAGGCCTGGCCCCAAACCCTTCTCGTTCCACTATTAGCCCCCCAGCCTTTGACTCCCAGTTTTACCCCCAGCCTTTGTCTTGCAGGCCAGCCCCAAACCCTTCTGGTTCCAGTTTTGGCCACCCCAGGCTTTGCCTTGCAGGCCTGGCCTCAAACTCTTCTCAATCCAGTTTGGGACCCCCAGACTTTGCCTTCCAGTTTTGCCCCCCTAGCCTTTGCCTTGCTGGCCTGGCCTCGATTCCCTCTCGTTCCAGCTTGGGCCCCCAGCCTTTACCTTGCAGCCCTGGCCCCGAACCCTTCTCATTCCATAGTGGTTCCCCAGCCTTTTCCTGGCAGACCTGGCACTAACACTTCTCGTTCCAGGTTGGACACCCCAGCCTTTGCCTTGCAGGACTGGTCTCGATCCCTTCTCGTTCCAGTTTGGACCACCCAGCCCTTGCATTCCGGTTTTACCCTCTCATCCTTTGCTTGCAGGTCTGGCCCGAACCCTTCTCGATCCAGTTTGGGGCCCCCAGCCTTTACCTTGCAGTTTTCCCTCCCAGCATTTTCCTTGCAGGCGTGACTCCAAAACCTTCTCGTTCCAATTTGGGCTCCCCATCTTTTGCCTTCCAGTTTTACCCCCCCTAGCCTTTGTCTTGCAGGCCTGGCCCTGAACCCTCTCTTTCCAGTTTGGGCCTCCCAGCCTTTGCCTTCCAGTGTTGCCAGTCCAACCTTTGCCTGGCTGGCCTGGCCTCGATCCCCTCTCATTCCAGGTTGGGCCTTAAAGATACTGACCAGCTTGTCTGGCCCTGAACCCTTCTCGTTCTAGTTTTGGCCCCCAAGCCTTTGCCTTGCAGCTATGGCCCGAAACAATTCTCGAGTTCCAAAGCAAGTGACCATCTCAACATGGAGAATAAGTACAGTTTATCACCATTTTCTCATTTCGGAGGCTAGGCCAATAATGACTCATGAGAGGACCTGACTCCATTTGTGCTGAACACGGCGATTTTAGGGTAGATCTCTTGTGTGACTGTTTTGTTGTAGTACATGGACCTGAACATAGGTAAATTCAAAGAGAGATCAACTACCATTTCGCGTCATAAGGGTTTGACTCAACTTTCTTAAGCTGCCGACTTAGCAGGGCAAGAGAAAAACAGTTCATACAGAACACCATATTCCATGTACTTTGCATACTGCAGTTAAAGGATAGTTGTAACCATCTTCTGTTTCTATATATGAACTATTTTACATGGACCTGAACAGTTAAAGTTTCATGAAGTTTTCACATCTTATTTCCTGCCAGTGGGGTTTAAACAACATATTTACACTTACTTAGCCTGCTAAAAGAAAAATGATTTGTCCAGAAGACTCCACTCCTTTTGTGCTCAACAATGATCAGTGACAATCTCTTCCGTGCCTGTGTTACACTTATACAAGGACTTGAATATTTGCAACTTCCAGAAAAGTTCTGAAAGTTTCGTGCCATTTCGTGTCATGCGGGTTTCAACGCAAGCATCTTCATTATTGAGCTTGAGAGAAATACACAATACAGGGTGTTCTAGTTAACGTGACTATTTAGCAATTTAGAAGAAAAGTAGTACATTACAACGCTAGACTGCCTATATTGAGTGCAAAGATGCTTGCAGGCGCTGTCTAATTCCTTCCCTATTTTGAATAGAAAGAGCAATTAAAGTTTATTGAGGGTTACAAAAAGCATTTTGTGCCAGAAGGAAATCAAACGCAATTGACTTTTCCAGAATAGAGACAACCTACAGTTTTCAACACATTCACCTGACTAAGCAAGGTCGAAGAAAAATGAATCAACACAAGGTTCCTTCTGTGCTGAATATTGAAGAGCAGTTATCAGTGTGGCTGTTGCACATGAAACTGAACATTTACAATTTAAAGAAGAGTTATTTTGGCATTTCGTGGTTTGCGAGTTTCTAGATGAGTGACTTTTGCAGAAATGAGAAAACTCGTATTCATTCAACATCTACTTGGGCTACAAGATAAAACGACTCTTACAAAGAGCTGCGCTACTTTTCTGCTGAACACTGTGCGATAAGATCAGTGTTGATAGCTATCCTGCCTGTAGTGTATTGTTTGGTTTCATTTTCCAGATTTATGGCATTTCGTACCATACGGGATTCAACGTTAACAACTTTATTATTAGGAGTGAGAGAAACACACAATTAACGTTTTGGTTAACTTGCCTACTTAGCATGAGAGAAGTAAAATGCAATGGCAAAGCACTGATGGGATGTATACTACAGAATATACCAGAGTGTAGATACCTTCTGTAAACTATTTACATGACTTTTCATGAAGTTCTCAGATATGCTTTCCTGCCTGTGAGATACCAACTTGTATGTTAAAGTTTTGAACACAGTGGAAAAATAATGCGTATTAATTCAACATATTCTCACTTAGAAAAATAGAAGAAAAATGACATTTGAAGAAGATTTCACTCCTTTTGTGCTGAGCAGCTGCTGGATAGTATAGATATCTTCTGTACATGGAACTGAATATTTGCAATTTCCAGAAGAGTTCTTGTAGCATTTCGTACCAGTCTAGTTTCACTGCAAGAGGCTGTTTTTATCAAGAATGAGGGAAAAACACCTCACAGAATATTTTAGTTGACTGACTTACTTAACAAGATAGAAGAAAAATAGTCCATTTCGAACTCTAGACTACTTGATGGTCCGCTTGCCTCATTGAGAGAGTCACTGAGTCACTACCAGGCTCATGGTTTTCTATTTCATTCTTATTCTTAGGGATCAAAGTTGTGTTGAATATTCATTCATTCAGTGCTATTTATGGAGCGCTTACTATGTACAGAACACTATACTAAGCGCTTGGGATATACGAATCGGTAACAGAGACAGTCCCTGCCCTTTGACGGGCTTACAGTCTAATCGGGGGAGACAAACAAGCACAATGGCAATAAATAGAATCAAGGGGAAGAACATCTCATTAAAACAATAGCAAATAAATAGAATCGGGGTGTTGTACTGATCTAATAAATCAGGGTGATTTATTAACAAAATAAATAAGGTAATGAAGATACATAGAGTTGAGCGGATGAATACAGTGCTGAGGGGATGGGACGGGAGAGGGGGAGGAGCAGAGGGAAAGCGGGGAGAAGAGGGTTTAGCTGCGGAGAAGTGAAAGGGGCGGTAGAGGGAGCAGAGGGAAAAGGGGAGCTCTGTCTGGGAAGACCTCTTGGAAGAGGTCAGCTCTAAGTAGGGTTTTGAAGAGGGGAAGAGAATTAGTTTGGCGGAGGTGAAGAGGGAGGGCATTCCAGGACCGCAGGAGGACGTGGCCCAGGGTTTGTGGGCATGATAGGCGACAACAGGGGACAGTGAAGAGGTGGGCGGCAGAGGAGCGGAGCGTGCGGGGTGGGCGGTAGAAAGAGAGAAGGGAGAAGTAGGAAGGGGCAAGGTGACGTAGAGCCTTGAAGCCTAGAGTGAGGAGTTTTTGTTTTGAGCGGAGGTTGATAGGCAACCACTGGAGGTTTTTAGGAAGGGGAGTGACATGTCCAGAACGTTTCTGCAGGAAGATGAGCCGGGCAGCGGAGTGAAGAATAGACTGCAGCGGGGTGAGAGAGGAGGAAGGGAGATCAGAAAGAAGGCTGACACAGTAGTCTAGCTGGAATATAACGAGAGTCTGTAGCAGTAAGGTAGCCGTTTGGGTGGAGAGGAAAGGGCGGATCTTGGCGATATTGCAAAGGTGAGACCGGCAGGTCTTGGTAACGGATTGGATGTGTGGGGTGAAGGAGAGAGCCGAGTCAAAGATGACACCGAAGTTGCGGGCCTGAGAGACGGAAAGGATGGTCGTACCATTCACGGTGATAGGGAAGTCAGGGAGAGGAGCGGGCTTGGGAGGGATGATGAGGAGCTCAGTTTTGGTCATGTTGAGTTTTAGGTGGCGGGCAGACATCCAGGTAGAGACGTCCTGGAGGCAGGAGGAGATACGAGCCTGAAGGGAAGGGGAGAGGACAGGGGCAGAGATGTAGATCTGTGTGTCATCTGCATAGAGATGATAGTTGAAGCCGTGAGAACGGATGAGTTCACCGAGGGAGTGAGTGTAAATGGAGAACAGAAGAGGGCCAAGAACTGAGGCTTGAGGAACTCCAACAGTTAGAGGATGGGAGGGGGAGGAGAAGCCTGCGAAGGAGACCGAGAATGACCGGTCAGAGAGATGAGAGGAGAATCAGGAGAGGACGGAATCCGTGAAGCCAAGGTGAGATACGGTGTGGAGGAGAAGGGGATGGTCGACAGAATCAAAGGCAGCTGAGAGGTCAAGGAGGATTAGAACAGAGTAAGAGTTATTGGATTTGGCAAGAAGGAGGTCATGGGTGACCTTAGAGAGAGCAGTCTCGGTAGAGTGGAGGGGACGGAAGCCAGAATGGAAGGGGTCCAGGAGGGAATAAATAAATAGTTTATGCTTTTATCTAAAGTGTTCTCTATACTCTGCTTACAGAACGCCATGCTGTTTGAGTCAAAACTCCAGTCACCATTGTCCAGGAAGTCACGTGCGTTGAAAGACGCTTGGGCATGAAATGCCAAAAAAAAAAAACCACTTCAAAATTCCAAATTTTTGCAGCTCAATAAAATGGTATTACAGTCATAAAAGACAGCGATCCTTGCACTGCAGTGTACATCGAGTCAGATGTCTAGAGTTCTGCATGTGTCATCTTTTGTCTTATCCTGCTAAGGAAGAAGTTGAGTGGACTATGTATTTCCCGCCAATCAGGCAAAGGCACTTGCATTGAAACTCCTCTGCCACAAAATGCCAAATGAGCCCTTCTTGAAATTTCAATTGTTCTGTTCCATGTAGAAAGTATCTACAATAAGAGAAGATATCTCTACACAGATCCTTGCCTTGCCAGTGTACAGTCCTTCTTGAACTGAGTTTTCTGCATGTGTCGTATTTATTCTATCTTGCTAATTATGCAACTGGAGTAATTCTGTCCATTTTCTCATAAGCTTTAAGCCGAACGGAAACTCTAAAGACAACTCTAACGTTAAGACTATCCCTACGACAAGACCTAATCTTAACCCTAGCCCTTAACCTTAACCCTAACTGTGAGCGCACCATAAACCAAAGACCAAACCCTACCCGGAGACCTAATCCTAGGCCAATCCCTAACCCTAACCCTAACCCTAACCCAATCCCAAACCTGGCCAGGCCCTGAGGCCTAGCCCTAACCCTAACAATACCCTATCTCTCCCCTTTAGGCTTCAGACTACAACTAACCATAACAACAACTCTGGAACATCATTGTAACCTAAATCCTAACCCCAAACCTACCTCCACACTCAATTTTAGCTCTAATCTTAGCTCTCATCCTAGAGAGAATCCTAGACACAAGCAGAAGCCTACAACTAACGGCTTAACCCAAACCCTAATGCTCACTCTCATCCCAACACTCGGTACAAACCTAGACTGTAGTATTAGCTAACACTATACCTAACCAAGAACCAATCTTAGCCTTAGACCTAGCTTAGACCTAGTATTAAGCCTAACCACATTATTAAACTTCACCTACCCCAAACACCAACTTTATCTCGAAGCATAGCCTTCACTTTGGAACTAACCTAACCCTAACTCTATACCCAACTCCCAATTCAGCACTAACCTTCATCCTTCATCCTTCAACCTTCATCTGAACCTCCTGCTAACTTGAAACCTAACGGCAATACCTAGCAGATCCTGAACACGTTACCTAACCCTAACTGTAATCCCAAACCCAGAAAGAGTCTTAAACGTAAACTTACACTTTATCTTTAACCCAAAACACAACCCTACTCCTAGCCTTACCCTTGAGTCTAAACGTTACACCAAACTAAAACTAATACCTAACCCTAAACTTCACCCCAAGTTGAAATCTAACCTTAACTGACTCTAATTTCAGCTAGCCTTCAAATTAACTCCAAATCCTCAAGATTGTATGTCAGGGGGCCCTTGAAAGAGGGAAGGTTCAGCCCCCAGAATGCTGCTGAACTTTGTAAGTCTTCTTCAGGGTGACATTTTGCTTTGATGTTCACCCTGGCTCTAAATCTAATGCCAACACTAACTTACCCTCAACCTTAAAACAAACGATTACCCTAATCTTAAATCTAAACATAAACCAACCCCTTACTTTAAAATCGGTCCCAACCCCGACTGTAACCATAACTTTAACCCCAACCCTAAACTAACTATAAACTTAACGTAATGTAGCACTAAGCCTAAGGCTATAACTAATCTTAAGTTTAGCCCTAACCCTAAACCTAGCCCTAACCTTAATCTTAACCATAATCCTAACCGTGAATCTTAGTCTGGGTCTAGCCAGTATCCTAAGCCCTAACACTAACTTTAAACCTAGCATGAACCCTAACCCGAACCCGACTTGCCCTATCCTTAACACTAATTTTACACTAAGCCAAACCCTAAATCTAACATAATTTTCAGTTTGAATCAAATTCTTACCTTAAGTACAAACCTTAACTCTTGGCCTAGCCCTAACACAAACCATAACATTTTAACCCTAAATATGGCCTTTTCCTTAACAGTTAACCTTCATCCTAACCTTACCTCTCACTCAAGCCCTTCACATTTAGCCTAATCCAAGCCCAAACCCTACACTTACCCATATACCTACATCGCTTCCATAAACCCATTCTGAAATCTAGCTTTAATCCAAACTCTGAAATTGGCACTAAGCTTAGTGACTTCTCAAAGTGACTTTAACTTCTCAAAGAAGAGGAACTCTTCATGAAAGCTTAAGCTTCATGAAAGCTTCAATTTGACTTTAAACCTCACTTAAACTTAACTTTACCGCCAACCTTATCCCTGAACTGAAAATTAACCTTAGTGCTAAGCCTAAAGCTAACCTTACTCTTAGCCCTATAACTAACCCTAGATTGGCCTTAGACCTAACGCTAATCATGCCAGTAACACATATCTAAACCTAGCCATCACACTAATCATAACCATAAGTTTAGTCTTAGGTCTTGCAACTAACCTTAAGACACACATTGCAGTCCTGGAAACAGCAGTATTACAGACAGTTGCCAACTTGGATACTCTTATCGCTGTAATAGAATGTCAGCAACCAGAAGCGGATTTGTACAGGTTTGTTGGAAGAATAACAGTGAACCACCAGATGGAAGAAATTGTAAGACCACTGGGTCCTGAAAGTCTCTTGCTTCGTGGAGCCAGGTTAAAAAACAAAAAAGAAATTTTTGGTGTTGCTGTATATACAGGTATGGAAACTAAGATGGCATTAAATTATAAGAGTAAATCACAGAAACAATCAGCAGTAGAGAAGTCCATGAATTCCTCTTTGATCATTTACCTAATAATCCTCCTTTTTAAAGCCATCCTCAGTACTATTCTGAAGTATGCCTGGCAAATGGAAGACAAATGGGATGAACCTTGGTATAACCAAAAAACAGAGCATGAAAGAAACAGCAGTAAGATTCTGAGATTTATTTCAGACTTCCTTGCTTTTCTGGTTCGCTACAATTTAATCATCCCAATTTCACTGTATGTGACAGTTCAGATGCAGAAATTTCTGGGATCCTTTTTTATCGGATGGGATCTTGATCTGTATCATGAAGAAACAGATCAGCGAGCTCAAGTCAATACTTCAGATCTGAATGAGGAACTGGGACAGATGGAATATGTGTTTACAGATAAAACCGGTACATTAACAGAAAATGAAATGCAGTTTTGGGAATGTTCGATTAATGGAATTAAGTACTATGAAATTAATGGCAGTACTGTACCAGAAGGACATACAGCAGATTCTCCAGATGGAATCAGACCAAGACTTCTCAAAGAAGAGGAACTCTTCATGAAAGCAGTCTGTCTCTGTCACAAGGTACAGATCAGTGTTGACCAAACTGACAGCCTTGGAGATAATTCCTGGTTTGCCAATGGAGTATCATCTCAGTTGGACTATTTTGCTTCCTCCCCAGATGAAAAGGCTTTAGTTGAAGCAGCTAGGAGAGTTGGTGTTATATTTACTGGCACTAGTGGAGAAGCTATGGAAATTAAAAGTCTTGGAACACATGAAAGATACAAATTGCTTCATGTTCTGGAGTTTGATGCTGATCAAAGGCAAATGAGTGGGACTGTAGAGTCCCCTTCCCATGAAAAGCTTTTGTTCACTAAAGGAGCAGAATCTGCCATTCTTCTTTACAGTACAAAGGGAGAAATAGACAAAACGAGGATTCATGTTGATGAATTTGCTTTGAGAGGACTGAGAACTCTGTGTGTGGCCTATAGGCGATTCACAGCTCAAGAATATCTTGAAATTGATAAACGCCTAATGGAAGCCAGAACTGCCTTACAACAGCGAGAACAGAAATTAGCAGATGTATCCAATTTCATTGAGAACGATCTGAAATTGCTTGGGGCTACAGGAGTGGAAGACAGACTTCAAGATAAAGTCCAAGAAACTATTGAAGGCTTGAGAACGGTTGGTATCAAGATATGGGTTCTTAATGGAGATATACACGAAACGGCCATCAGCGTGAGCTTATCATGTGGACATTTTCACAGAGTCATGAACATCTTTGAATTTACGCAGCAGAAATCAGACAGTGACTGTGCAGAAAAGCTGAGACAGCTGGCCAAAAGGATACAAGAGGATCATGTGATTCAGCATGGACTCGTTGTAGATGGGACCAGCCTCTCTCTTGCACTCAGGGAACATGAGAAATTATTTATGGAAGTTTGCAGAAATTGTTCTGCTGTGTTATGCTGTCGTATGGCTCCTCTTCAGAAAGCTAAAGTAGTGCGACTGTTAAAAACTTCTCCAGAGAAACCAATAACATTAGCCATTGGTGATGGTGCAAATGATGTAAGCATGATACAAGAGGCACACGTCGGCATCGGAATCATGGGGAAAGAAGGAAGGCAAGCTGTAAGAAACAGTGACTATGCAATAGCAAGATTTAAATTCCTTTCCAAGTTGCTTTTTGTCCATGGCCATTTTTACTATATTAGAATAGCAACCCTTGTACAGTACTTTTTTTATAAGAATGTGTGTTTTATTTCACCGCAGTTTTTACATTAGTTCTTTTGTTTGTTTTCACAACAAGTAAATAAATAGATTTGGTTACTCTTTCCCTTTAAAAGAAATATATACCAATAGTAACAATGGTAATTATTGAATGCTCATGAGTAACACAACCCATTTTATTCACTTGAAAAGTACACCAGAAGCGAAGTTCATTCCCTGCCATGAAGATGTTCAGTCTCCTAACTAAAGAGAAATAGAGAAATACAAGCAGGAAAATCAGAAAGAATAAAATAGAATGTTCAAATGTATAGGGCTCTTCAAAGCCCTACTGAGAACTCACCTCCTCCAGGAGACCTTCCCAAACTGAACTCCCCTATCCCTCTGCTCCCCCTCTCCTCTATTCCCCCCTCCCACTCGCTGCTCTTCCCCATTCCCCTCCCCTCAGCACTGTGCTCATTTGTGTATATTATTTACCTTATTCATTTCGTTAATGAGGTGTATATCTCCTTGATTCTATTTATCTTGATGATGATGTCTTGTTTTGTTTTGTTCTGTTTTACTTTGCTGTCTCTCTCCCCCATTTAGACTGCAAGCCCGTCACTGGGCAGGGATTGTCTCTTATCTGTTGCTGAATTGTACATTCCAAACACGTAGTACGGTGCTCTGCACATAGTAAGCACTCAATAAATACTACTGAATGAACCTAATTTCTGACCCCGACCCTAACCACAAACTAATCCTAATCCACACCCTCAGGTTACCCCTAACTATACCACTAAACCTCAACCTAACCAAAAAACCAAATTCTAACCTGAGACAAAGCCCAAAGTCAACTCCTGACCCTAACTCAAACATTAACCCAATACTTTACTTTGATCAAGCCTTAAGCTTGGCCCTAACCCAAGCCATTTAACCCTACTCTTAGCTTTCAATCTACAACTAACAAAAACACCAATCTTAGACCTTCAGCATAACCTAAAACCCAAACCTAACCCTATCTCTAGACTCAATCTTAGCCCTAGGCTTAGCCTTAAACTTAACCATAACCTTAGCCCTACGTCCAGCATCAATTCTACAACTACCAATAACTCCAACCCTACCTTTAACACGACTCAAAATTCAAGCATAAGCCTATCATTGTATCATTGCGGCCTAGGTCAAACCTGATTCTGGCGATAAACATAAACTCAAACTTAAACACAATCTTGACTATAGTCCTATCCTGAACTCTGAACTTAAACCTAACCCTAACATTATCATTTACCCAAACTTAACACGAAGGGTAATTCTCACTCACCTTAACCCTAGTCTGAGGCTTAGCCCTAAACCTCCCACAAAACTTAAACCAACTTATTCATCATCATAAGAGTAATGATTAAAAAACTAACATTTGTTAAACCAAATGCTGGAATAGATACAAGGGCATCAGGTAAGAAACTCTCAGTGTCTCACTGTCTTGATCCCCATATTACAGATGAAGGAATTGAGATTTGGAGAAATTAAGAGATTTGGGCAAAATCACAGAGTGGACTTGTAGCAAGATATTCCAAACATTAATTGTACCCTTATATTGAGCCTCATCCTTTACAATAAGCTTAACCTTAAGCAAAACCCTTCCCTTCAAATTTGCCCTAGTGGTATGGCTAACCCTAAACCAACTCAAAATTTAGCTCCAACCTTAGTCCTAACCTTAATCGTAGCTCTAGCAATAACCCTAAAACACTAATGCAAAACTTAAATACAAAATGGACAATCAGCTCTAATCCTAGCTATAAACTGAACAAAACCCATAAACTAAATATTGGGAAGAAACCCACGTTAACAATTTTTTTGGTTATTTTGCTTACTTAGTAAAATGGCAAATGCAAAACACTTGACTACTGATGGGCTCATCCTACAGAACATACTAGATTGTAGGCATCTTTTCTATCAAGTATGTTACGTGGAGCTTAGCAGTTTACGTTTCATGAAGCTCTCAGCTCTCTTTACCTGCCTGTGGGGTATCAACATAAAGGCTTCAACAGAATGGAAAAATAGCACACACTCTACATATATTCACTTAGCAGTCCAGAGGAAAAATTATTTTTAGAGAGAACTACACTTCTTTTGGGCTGAACAGTACTGCTGAACAAGTATCAATTTAGATATTTTCTGGGTCAGGATTACTGTTGTACAAGGAACTGAATACTTGTAATTTCCAGAAGAGTTCTTATAGCATACCGTGCCAAGCGAGTTTCAAAGAAACCGGTTTCATTATTAAGATTGAGCGAAACGTACAATAATTGATTTTTAGTTACCTTGCATATTTAACAAGATAGAAGACAAATGGCACATGTAGAACACTAGACTACAAAACATAGTAGAACGAAGGCGTCTTCTGTTTCTGTATGAACTTTTTTTAACATGTAACAAGAACATTTAAAGTTTATTGAAAATTTTTATGAGAACTTGGTTCCACGGGAGTTTCATCACAAGTGACTTTTTCAGAATAAGGGAAAAGCACATTCTAACTTATTTAAGAAGAAAAATGACTCATGAGAGAACTAGGTTCTTTTTGTGTGCGACTGAACTGTTGTTTTACATGGCCCTGAAGATATAAAATTTCAAGAAGAGGTCAAATAGTATTTCGTGTCATAAGAGTTTCCCTAAGTTTTCTTATTTAAGTTGCCCCTTTAGCAGGATATAAGAAAAAACAGTTCATGCAGAACACCATATTCCAAGTATGTTGGATACCACTGTTCAAGGATCGTTGTAGGCATCTTCTTTTTCCATATGAATTATGTTATCTGGAGTTGATCAGTCGAAGTCTCATGAAGCTCCCACATACTTCGGGCCAGAGGGGTAACAACCTTAGTGATCTTTACAGAATGGAGATAACACCCATTCACTCTTACTTAGCAGACTGGAAGAAAAGCCACTTATGCAGATGACTAAACTCCAGGTGGTTCGAGGTCATTCCTGCCCTGCCCCCACCGGGGATCTGGGAATCCAGAGGAGCCAGCCGGGGGCAGATAAAAACCGGGCAGCTGCCCTCTTGTGGCAACTGTGGAGTATTACAAGGGTGCTCAACCAATACTTCAGTCGTTTTCCCTTTGTCATCTTCTAAGTTGCCCACTTAGCAGAACAGGAGAAAAATAGTTCATGCAGAAAACCATATTCCATGTTCGTTTCATACTACCGTTCAATGATAGGCATCTTCTGTTTGCATATGAACTATTTTATGTGGAGTTGAGTTGTTAAAGTTTAATGAAACTCTCAATTCTCATTTCCTGCTAGTGGGGTTTCAAAAACAAATTCACGCTTACTTAGCAGGCTAGGAGAAAAATGACTCATGCAGAGGACTTCATTCTTTTTGTGCTGAACACTGCTGGAGAAGGATCGTGCAGGTGTCTTCTGTACCTCTAATACTGTAATCAATATAACTAAATATTTTGTTCATTCAGTCGTGTTTACTGAGCACTTTATGTGTACAAAACACAGGACTTCGTGCTTGGAAGTCCAGAAACACGCAGAAACCCCAAACCTGCAAGACATGGAGGCAATCCTTTCTCAACAACGGGCTCAGAGTTTTAAAGGGAGAGAAAGACAGGGAAAAAAAAAACAAGCAGTGAAACAATTTCCAATATTCACAATTGCCAAAAGAGCTTTTATAGGTTTTCGTGGTATGCAGGATTCAACACAAGCGACTTTATTATTAAGATACACACATCAATTAATTTTTGGATATCTTGCCTTCTTAGCAAGATAGAGGTAAAATAGGCCATGCAAAACACAAAACTACTGATGGGTTGTGAACTACAGAAAATACTAGAGTTTAGAACCCTTCTGTATCAACTATTTTAGAGAAGCAGCTTGGCTCAGTGGCAAGAGCCCGGGCTTGGGAGTCAGATGCCATGAGTTTGAATCCCGCCTGCGCCGCTTGCCAGCTGTGTGACTTTAGGCAAGTTGCTTAACTTCTCTGTGCCTCAGTTCACTCACCTGCAAAATGGGGATTAAAACTATGAGCCCCACGTGGGACAACCTTATCACCTTGTATCCCCCCAGCGCTTAGAACAGTGCTCTGCACATAGTAAGCACTTAACAAATACCAACATTATTAACTATTTTAAATGGAGCTGAGCAGTTGACGTTTCATGAAGTTCTCAGATCTCCTTTCTTGTCTGTGGGATAAAAACTTCAACACAATGAAAAAAACTGCATATTAGCTCAACACATTCTCACTTAGCAGTTAGAAGAAAAATGCCACATGAAGAAGATTACATTCCTTTTGTGCTGAACATTGCTGGACAAGGATAATGTAAATAGCTTCTGTACATGGAACTGAATATTTGCAATTTCCAGAAGTGTTCTTATAGCATTTCATGCCATGCTAGTTTCAATGCAATCATTCTTTTTATTACAACTGAGGGAAAAAAACAACCCTGAATCTTTTAGTTAACTTGTTGACTTAGCAAGATAGAAGAACAATAGTCCATTTCAAATTCGAGACAGCGAGGATCATTGTTGGCAACTTCTGGTTCTGTACATACTATTTTGCAAAGAAAGAACATTTGAAGTTAATGAAAGTTGTCAAGAGCATTTATCAATATTGTTGTTGCATATGAAACAGAACCTTTGCAATGAGAAGAAGAGTTATTTTGGCCTTTCGTAACACGGGTTTCAAAGCAACTGGCTTTATTATCAAGATTGAGAGAAATGCTCATTAATGAAAAACTCTTCTACAAAGTACAAATGTTCAGTTTCATGTGCAACAGCATCACTGATAAATGTTACTCAGTGTTCTTCACAGAAGGAACCTAGTACCCCTTTATTCTTTTTTCTTCCAGCCCGCATAGTAAGGGTGAATATGCTGACCGACTTGTGCGTTGTCTCCATTCTGTAAAAACCACTTACCTTGCATTGTCTTTTGACCCAAAATGTTTTATGGCACCTTCGTTAATCTTCAACTTTTCCCTCCATGCAAAACAGTGCACACAAGAACAGAAGCCTGCACTCTAGCAGCTCATCAGTAGTGTAAGTAGTGTAGGGTTTACTCTAAGTAAACTCTAAGAAACTAAGTAACTGTAAATACATGCAAGTTAACAAAAAAAAACCTTCATTACTGTGTTTTTCTCTCAATCTTAGTAATTAAGCGGCTTGGGCTGAAATTCGCATTGGAACGAAATGTTATAAGAACTCTTCTGGAAATTGCAAATATTCACTTCCATGGAAAACAGTAATTCAGGCACAGAAGACATTTACACTGATCCTTGTCCAGCACTCTTCAGCACAAAAGGAGTGTTGTCTTCTGCCAGAGTCGTTTTTCTCTTAGCCTAAGCAAGAGTGAATGTGAGCAATGAATATATGTGTTTGGTTTTTACACACTGTGTTTTAGTCTTTTTGTTGAAATCCCACTGGCACGAAATGAGATCTGAGAGCTTCATGAACTTTCAACTGCTCAGCTCCACATAAAAGAGTTCACGTAAAAAGGGAAGATACCTACAATGATTCTGGAACTCTAGTATACCGCACACCAGGAATAGGATGTTCTGCATGTTGCTTTTTTCTCCTATCCCGCTAAATCGTATTAATCTATTATTTTAATTGAATATATTTTTCTCTCGATTATATGAAATCATTTGCATTCAAACCTACCTGGCACAAAATATTATAGAAGAGGATCATGAAACTTCAACTGTTCAGTTCCACGTGAAACATTAGTAGAGAAACAGAAGAAGGTTACAATGATCTTATTAGTATAACTTGCCATGCTCCAGGAGAATAGTCTCGTGCACGTGCCTATTTTTGTTCTGTGTTGTTCGGTAAGCCCGTTGAATAGGAAAGCCAATTCAGTGTCCGTTTCTCTTCTTCCTACGAAAGACATTTAACTTGTAACCCATATGGCACAAAATGCCATGGGCAGTCTTCTTCACATTTCAAATGGTCGTTATTTGACAACAGCATTTCAGTAACCCAAGATAGCTACAGTGAACCTTGCTTCACAGAGTTCAGTGCAAAGGGAACTTAATCTTGGCAACAGTCATTTTTCTTCTAGCTTTCTAAGAAAGGGTGAATAAGTTCACTGAGTGCCTGCTTTCTCCACTCTGTAGAAAAGTTCACTTGCACTGAAATCCTTTGGCCACAAAATGTTAACTGGGAACTCCATGAGATTTCAGATGTTTCATACTACGTCAGATTGTTTATATAGAAATAAAAAATGCCTACCCCCACCCTTGTGCTACAGCACAAAGCCCAACAGCTCGGCATCTGCTAATTTTCTTCTTTACTGCTAAGTAGGTGGGTTTCCTTAACTGGTTTACTAAATTCAGAGTGATGAGGGTACGTATGTTTCTGTCCAAGACACTTGCGTTAAAAACCGCATGTCGCAAAATGCCAAATCAACTCTGCTTCAAATTGCAAATATTAGGTTTCGTGTGCAACAGAAATATTCTTCACAGAAGAGAATGTGCGTTTTCTGTATTCTGTAAAACTCACCTGTACTGAAACACCTCTGCCACGAAATGTTAAATGAGAGCTTCATGTAATTTCTGAAGTTCAGTTCCATGTGAAAATACAATACTACAAACAGAGACAAGGAATACACTGATCCTTGCGTTGTAGAATATGGCCTAACGAGAGTGTAGCCTTCGGCATATACCATTTTCTTTCTACCCTGCTAAATAGACAAGTTGGTTTTAAAAAAGTGTGTTACTCTCAATCTTATCAAAGCCCCTTGCGTTTGAAACCCTTATGGCACGAAATGTCTATTGAACTCTTCTTGAAAACGCAGATGTTCAGTTCCATGTACAAAAGTAATACAGTAACAGAACGTAGCCTTGAATGTGTTTTGAGCACATATGGAGCATGGTCCGCGGCATCAGTCATTTTTCTTCTAGCCTCCAAATTTAAGAGTGAATGTGTTTTCTCCATTCTGTGAAACTCACTTGTATTGAAACCCTCCCTGCACAAAATGTTAAATGGAAGCTTTTTGAAATTTCAAAATTTTTACTTCCATTTAAAATAATAATACAGAAATGGAAGATGCTTGCACTGCATCACAAGTGTAGTAATCTTCATGCACCATTTTTTCTTCCCGCCTTCTAAGAAAGCAAGGTATGCAAGAAAGTTTATAGAATGTGCTTCTCTCGATCCTATCAAAACCTTGAAACTCATATGCTATATTGCACTCTTCTTGAAATTTCAAATGCTCAGTTCCAGGTACAACAGCAATGTAGTAACAAGAGAGATCTAGACTTATCCTTGCCCTCCATCAGAAGTCTAGTTTTTTGCAAGTTATTGTTCTTCTCCCCTACTAAGTAATGAAGTTAAGGGAAAGCGTGTTTCCCTCTATTCTGTAAAAGCCAATTGTGTTTATCTTCGACTGACATGAAATGTCAAATGGTCTCCCTTTGAAGTTTCAACTGTTCACCTCCATATGGAAGTTATAATAATAATGATAATGACAGTATTTGCTAAGTGCTTACTATGTGCCCAGCTTTGTTCTAAGCCCTGGAGTAAAGGTAGTGTTTTCTGTCTGTCTCTTGTGGGTTTCACAGTCTTAATCTTCACTTTACAGGTGAGGTCACTGAGGCACAGAGAAGTCAAGGTCCCACAGAAGACAAGTGGCAGAGGAGGGATTAGAACCAATGACCTCTGACTTTCAGGCCCGTGCTCTTTGCACTGGGCCCCGCTGTATTTCAGAAGTAAACCTTGTTTGCTCTAACTGGATGTTATCTAGAGTGCTGCCCACCTTACAGATTTCAGCACTGCCACAGGGGTTGAAGTAGGTTCCCTTCGGTATCTTGCCATTTTTCCTCTCTCTCGTTTGGTACAGATGTTAAGTGAATGTGTGTTACTCTCCACCACAGCAAACATCACTTGCGTTGAACTCTCTCTAGCTGGAAATTCCAAATGCATCCTTCTGGAAATCAACAATGTTCAGTTATTTTACTTCTACCTTACCTCTACCTTCTACCTTACTAAGTAATGAAGTTGAGGGAAAGCATGTTTCCCTCTATTCTGTAAAAGCCAATTGAGTTGATCTTCGACTGACATGAAATGCCAAATGGCCTCCCCTCGAGGTTTCAACTGTTCAGCTCCATATAGAAATTATAATGATAATGATAATGACAGTATTTGCTAAGTGCTTACTATGTGCCCAGCTTTGTTCTAAGCCCTGGAGTAAAGGTAGTGTTTTCTGTCTGTCTCCTGTGGGTTTCACAGTCAATCTTCACTTTACAGGTGAGGTCACTGAGGCACAGAGAAGTCAAGGTCCCACAGAAGACAAGTGGCAGAGGAGGGATTAGAACCAATGACCTCTGACTTTCAGGTCCGTGCTCTTTGCACTGGGTCCTGCTGTTTTTCAGAAGTAAACGTTATTTGCTCTAACTGGAAGTTATCTAGAGTGCTGCCCACCTTACAGGGTTCAGCACTGCAGCGGGGGTTAAGGTAAGTTCTCTTCGGTATCTTGCCATTTTTCCTCTCTCTCGTTTGATACAGATGTTAAGTGAATGTGTGTTACTCTCCACCCCAGCAACCATCACCTGCGTTGAACCCTCTCTAGCTGGAAATTCCAAATGCATTCTTCTGGAAATGAACAATGTTCAGTTCCTGGTAAAATAGTAACAGAAGATATCTACACTGATCGTCGTCCCGTAGTGTAAATCCAATCTAGAATTTAGTCTTATGGATCTACCATTTGTCTCCTATCTTGCTTTGAAGCAATTTTAGACAATGTGTGAATCGGTTTATTTTGTCACATTTGAATGGCTTTATAGAGAAGCACACTTGATGCAGTAAGAATCTTGTAACGACCAGGCTCCTGGTTTTCTATTTTATTCCTATTTCATTCTCGTGGTATCAAAACTGTGCATCAGTTAAAGAAAAAGGATGCTGTGCTGTATAGTTTAAGACTTTATCTCAAAACATGTAAGGTTATGCTAATCAGTACGCGTGGACTAATGTGTGGTCTATACTCTCCTTACAGAACGTCAAGATGAGTCAAAACTCGAGGCACCATTCTCTAGCAGGTGATGTCTTTGGCATTAAATGCCAAAAAAAAAAAAAACGTTTTAGGAATTCCAAATTTTCACTTCTCAATAACATGGTTTTACAGTCACAAAAGAGAGCTACACTGATCCTTGCCGTGCAGTATACATCAATTCAGATGTCTAGAGTTCTGCATGTGTCATCTTTCGTCTATCCTGCTAAGTAAGAAATTGAGTGGATTATGTATTTCCCACCAATCTGTCAAAGTCGTTGCGTTGAAACTCCCCTTTTACCACAAAATGAAAAAGGGGCTCTTCTTGAAATTTTAAGTGTTCAGTTCCATGAAGAAAGTATCTAGAGTAAAAGAAGATGTCTCTACACAGATCCTTGCCTTGCAGTGTACAGCCCTTCTGTAATCGAGTTTCCTGCATGGGTCGTATTTCTTCTATCTTGCAAGTTGAGTAAATGTGTGATGCTGTCCATTTTCTCAAAAGCTTTAACCCTAACGGAAACTTTAAAAGCAATCCTAATGTTAAGTCCTATCCTTACCACCAGACCTAATCTTTACCCTAGCCCTAGAGTTAAACCTAACCGTAAGCTCACCATAAACCAAAGACCCTGCCCCTATAATAATAATAATGTTGGTATTTGTTAAGCGCTTACTATGTGCCAAGCACTGCTCTAAGCGCTGGGGTAGACACAGGGGAATCAGGTTGTCCCACGTGGGGCTCACAGTCTTAATCCCCATTTTACAGATGAGGTAACTGAGGCACAGAGAAGTTAAGTGACTCGCCCACAGTCACACAGCTGACAAGTGGCAGAGCCGGGAGTCAAACTCATGACCTCTGACTCCGAAGCCCAAGCTCTTTCCACTGAGCCACGCTGCTTCCAATCCGGAGTCCTAACCCTAGGCCAATCCCTAACCCCAACCCTATACCTAAATCTGGCCAGGCTCTAAAGTCTAGCCCTAACCCTAGCCATACCTTATCCCTACCTTCGACTTCAGTTTACAACTAACCATAAAAACAACCCTGGAACCTCACCATAACCTAAACCCTAATCCTAAACCTACCTCTACTCCCAATCTTAGCCCTAAACGTAGCTCTAACCTTATAGAGAATCCTAGCCCTAGGCACAGGCTGAAGCCTACAACTAACAATACCGTTAACACAAGCCTTAAATGCTAACTCCAACCCTAACAGTAAGTACAAACCGAGACTGGAGCATTAGCTAACCCTATACCTAAACAAAAACCAAACTCAGCCTTAGATCTAGTCCTAGTATTAAGCGTAGCCGTATTATTAAACTTCACCTAACCCAAACACCAACCTTGTCTTGAAGATGAGACCTAAACATAGCCTTCAGCTTGCAACTAACTTAACCTGAACTCTAAACCCAGCTCCCAATTCAGTACTAACCTTAATCCTAACTCCCGAGCTAACCCTTAAAGCCCGAGCCTTGAGCTAACTTGAAGCTTAATGCCAATCCTTAAATCGATCCCTAACACTTGACCCGAAATATAATCCTAACCTTAGAAAGAGTCTTAAACATAACCTTAGGCTTTATCCTTAACCCTACCCTAGACACAACCCTAGTCCTTACCTTACTCTTAGGCCTAAACATAACATCAAACTACTCTTAATCCTTAACCCTAAACTTCACCCCTAGTTAAAATCTAACGCTAACACTACTGACTCTAATTTCAGCTAATGTTCAAATTAACTCCAAATCCTCAGGGTTGAATGTCCGAGGGCCTGTGGAGAGGGGAACTTTCAGCTCCAAGAATGGTGCTCAACTTGTAAATCTTCTTCAGGGTGACATACTGCCCTGGCTCTAAACCTATTGTCAACGTTACCCTACCCCTAACCCTAAAGTAAACTCTCACTCTAATCTTAGATCTAAGCATAAAACTAACCTTAACACTGGTCCTAAACCCGATTTACACCATAATCTTAGCCCTAACCCTAAACTATCAACCTAACATTAACCACAACCACTGCACTAGGTTTATGGCTAACATTAAACCTAGGTTTAGCCCTAATGCTAAGCGAAATCCTAACTTTAATCTTAACCTTATACTTGAATATGAACCTTACTCTGGGTCTAGCCAGTAGCTTACCATGAACACTAACTGTAACTCAACTTACCCTGTCCTTAACCCTAACCTTAACTCTAGGCTAAACCCTAATGGCACCATTAATCTTCAGTCTGTCAAATTCTAACCATAAGCACAACCCCTAAATCTTAACCTAGCCCTAACACTTACCATAGAATATAACCTTAAACTTGGTCCTTTCCTTAACAGTTACCTCAACGTTAACCTCACCCTAACCCTACCTCTCATTCCCAAACTTTCACCCTTAGCCTAATCAAAACCTAAACCCTACATTTACCCGGAAACCTTAATCCCTTCCCTAAACTTATTCCGAAGTCTAGCCTTAATACAAACTCTGAAATTAGCAATAGGCTTTGTAGTAAATTTGACGTTAACTCTCACCCAACTTTAACAGTATCACCAACTTTTACCCCTGAGACAAAATTTAACCTTACTGTTAAACCTTACGCTTAGGCCTAGCACTAACTCTAGATTGGCCTTTACCCAAATGCTAATCATACCATTAATACAAATCCTATCACCCTAAACCTAGCCATAACCTTAACCTTAATTTTAGCCCTAAACCTAGTCCTAGGTTTTGTGACTAACCCGAATTTTAACCACAAGCCTAACTCCAAAATAATCCTAACCTTAGAGCTAGAGTTAACTTTAACCATACCACTAAATCCCAACTTAACCCAAACACCAAACCCTACCTTTTGACTTAGCCCAGGACTAACTCTTTACCATAACTCAAACTCTTCACCTTGGCTAAGCCTTAAGCTTAGCTCTAACCTTAGCCATTCTTTAGCCCTACCTTTAGCCTTCAATCTACAACTAACCATAACACCAATCCTAAACCCTCATCATAACCTAAACCCCAAGCTTAACTCTATCTCTACACCCAATCTTAGCCCTAGGTTTAACCCTAAACTCAACCATAATCTTAGCCCTACTCTCAGCCTCAAGTCTACAACTAACCATAATCTCAACCCTAATTTTAACTCCACTCTAAATTCCAACATAATCCTATTCTCATATACTTGTGGCCTAGGTCAAACCTGATCTTGGCCTTATTCATAAACCTAAACTTAAACCCAATCCTGATCATAGTCCTACCCCGAACTTATACTTTAAACCTAAACTTTAACATTATCCGTTACTGAACCTTAACCATAATGGTAAGTCTCATTGTAACCATAACCTGAAGTGTAGTCTTAGGCCTCTCACGAAACTTAACCCTACATATTCATCATCATAAGAATAATGATAAAAACTGTAACATTTGTGAAGCACTTACTCTGGGCAAAGCACTTTTTGAAACGCTGGAGTAGATACAAGAGCATCAGGTTGGACACAGTGTCTCACTGTCTTGATCACCATATTACAAATTAGGTAATTGAGACTTGGAGAAGTCAAGAGATTTGTCCCAAATCACAGAGTAGACATGTGGCAAGATACCTCTAACACGGATACTACCCTTACACTGGGGCTTACTCTTTACAATAATCTTAAATTTAAGCCTAACCCTTCCCTTCAAATTGGCCCTAGCCTTATGGCTAAGCTTAGACCAAAACCGAAATTTAACTTCAACCCATTCTAGGTAGGCGGTAAAATGTAGGCCAGGGATTGAAGGTGGGACAAGCAAGATCGGGGTTCACTGAGGAGGTTACCGCAGAGGAGCAGAGTGTACAGGGATGGGCTGAAGAAGGAGAGAAAGGAGGCGAGGTAAGAAAGAGGAAGGAAGGAGAGAGTGAGGAGTTTTTGCTTCATGCAAAGGTTGATGATAGACAACCCTTAGGGATTTTTGAGAAGAGGAGTAACATGTCCAGAGCGTTTCTGTAGAAAGATAATCCAGGCAGCAGAGTGAAGTATAGACTGAATCGGGGAGAGTCAGTTGGATGTGAGATCAAAGAGGAGGCTGCTGCAATAATCCAGTCGGGATATTATGAGAAATGTACCAGCTAGGTAGCAGTTTGGATGGAGAGGATAAGGTGGATCTTGGCGATGTTGTGAAGGTGAGACAGGAAGGTTTTGGTGATGGATTGGGATAAGGGGTGAATGATAGAGCAAAGTCAAATATAATACCCAGGTTGTGGGCTTGTGAGACGGAAAAGATGGTAGTGCCGTCCACAGTGACAGAAAAGTCAAAGAGAGGACAAGGTTTGGAGGGGAAGATAAAGAGCTCAGTCTTGGACATGTTGAGTTTTAGGTGACATGAGGAAATCCAGGTTGAAGATGTCCTGGAGGCAGGAAGAGATATGATCTTGGAAGGAGGGAGAGAGAACAGAGGTAGAGGGAGATGTAGATTTGGGTGTCATCTGTGTAGTTGAAGGGTTGTGGGCCAGACATGCAAAGCAAAGGCTGGGGAGAAGGCAAAACTGGAAAGCGAAGGCTGGGGGGCCCAAACAGGAACGGGAAAGGTTGGGGTCAGGCCTGCAAAGCGAAGTCTAGGAAGCCCGAAATGGAATGAAAAGGATTCAGGGCAAGCAAATGCTTGGTCAGTGAGGGGAACAGGAAGGAGAAGAGGTCAGGCCAAGGCTTGCAAGGCAAAGGCTGGGAGGGGCAATAGTGAAACGAGAAGGGTTCTGGGCCAGGCAAGCAAGGCAAAGGTTCTGGGGCAAAACTGGAAGACAATGGTTGGGGGGTGGTCGCAAAACAGAAAGGAGAAGAGTTTGGGGCCAAGTGTGCAAGGCAAAGGCAGGAGAGCCCAAAATGGAAGGAGATGGGTTTAGGACTAGGTCTGCAAAGCTAAGATTGGGGGGCAAAATGAGAAGGCAAAGACTGGGGGTCCCAAACTGGAACGTGAAGGGTTTGGTGCCAGGCCCGCAAGGGAAAGGCTGGGAGGCAAAACGGAAAGGCAAATGCTGGGGGGGGCAAATCTGGGAGGAGAAGGGTTCAGGGCCAGGTCTGCAAGACAAAGTCTTAGGGGGCCCAAACTGGAACGGGAAGGGTTTGGTGCCAGGCCTGCAAGGCTAAAGCTGGGGAGGCAAAACGGAAAGGCAAATGCTGGGGGGGGGGGGGGCAAATCTGGGAGGAGAAGGGTTCAGGCCAGGCCTGCAAGGCAAAGGCTGGGGGTTAAAACTGGAAGTCAAAGGCTGGTGGGCTGAAACTGGAACAAGAAGTGATAGAGGCCAGGCTAACAAGGCAAAGGATGAGAGGGCAAAACTGGAATGCAAGGGCTGGGTAACCCAAACTAGAACAAAAAGAGTTCGGGGTCAGAATTGCAAGGCAAAGGCTAGGCGGGCAAAATGGTAAAGCAAAGCCTAGGGAGCAAAAAATGGAACAAGAAGAGTTTGGGGACAGGCCTGCAAAGCACAGGCTCGGGGCCAAACCTATAAGTCCACAAAATGGAAAGAGAAGTTTTTGGTGCCAGGCCTGCAAGGCAAAGGCTCGGCGGGCAAAAGTGGAAGACAAACGCTGGGAGGGCCAAACTGGAAGAAGAAGAGTTCCGAGCAAGTCCTGGAAGGCAAAGGCTCAGGCCCAAAAGTGTAAAGAGAGGTTTTGGGGTCCAGGCTGGGAGGCCAAAACTGGAACGAGAAGGGTTCGGGTCCCGGCCTGGAAGGAAAAGGATGGGGGGCAAAACTGAAACTAGAAGGGTTCGGGGTCAGGCCTGAAAGGCAAAGCCTGGGGGGGTGGCGCAAAACTGAATAGAGAAGAGTTTGAAGCCAGGCTTTGAAAGCAATTGCTGGGTGGGGGGCAGGCCTGGAAGGCAAAGGATGGGGGGCCCAAACTGGAAAGAGAAGTGTTCGGGTGCATGCTGGGAACACAAAGGCTGGGGTGCCAAATATGTAATGAGAGGGGTTCGGGGCCAGGCCTGGAAGGCAAAGGCTGGGAGGCCCAAACTGGAATGAGAAGGATTTGGGGCCCGGCCTGCACGGTAAAGGCTGGGGGGCCTAAACTGGAAGGAGAAGCGTTTGTGGCCAGGCCTGCAAGGCAAAGGCTGGGGGGCCAAAACTAGAACGAGAAGGGTTCAAGGTCAGGCCTGGAAGGCAAAGTCTTAGGGGCCAAACTGGAACGAGAAGGGTTCAGGGCCAGACAAGCAAGGCAATGTCTTTAAGGCCCAAACTGGCATGAGAGGGGATCGAGGCCAGGCCAGCCAGGGAAAGGTTGGACTGGCAACACTGGAAGGCAAAGGCTGGGAGGCCCAAACTGGAAAGAGAGGGTTCAGGGCCAGGCCTGCAAGACAAAGGCTAGGGGGGGGTAAAACTGGAAGGCAAAAGATGGGGAGCCCAAATTGGAACGAGAAGGTTTTGGAGTCACGCCTGCAAGGAAAATGCTGGGAGGGAAAACTGCAAGGTAAAGGCTGGGGGCTCCAAACTGGATCGACCTGCAAGCAAAGGATGAGAGGGTAAAACCGGAATGCAAGGGCTGGGTGGTCCAAACTGGAACGAGAAGGGATCGAGACCAGTCCTGCAAGGCAAAGGCTGGGGTGTCCAACCTGGAACGAGAAGTGTTAGTGCCAGGTCTGCCAGGAAAAGGCTGGGGAACCACTATGGAATGAGAAGGGTTCGGGGCCAGGGCTGCAAGGTAAAGGCTGGGGGCCCAAGCTGGAACGAGAGGGAATCGAGGCCAGGCCAGCAAGGCAAAGGCTAGGGGGGCAAAACTGGAAGGCAAAGTCTGGGGGTCCCAAACTGGATTGAGAAGAGTTTGGGGCCAGGCCTGCAAGGCAAAGCCTGGGGTGGCCAAACTGGAACCAGAAGGGTTTGGGGCCTGGCCTGCAAGACAAAGGCTGGGGGGTAAAACTGGGAGTCAAAGGCTGGGGGGCTAATAGTGGAACGAGAAGGGTTTGGGGCCAGGCCTTCAAGGCAAAGGCTGGGGTGGCCAAACTGGAACCAGAAGGGTTTGGGGCCTGCTCTGCAAGGCAAAGGCTGGGGGGTAAAAGTGGGAGTCAAAGGCTGGGGGGGCCAAAACTGGAACGAGAAGGGTTCAGACCCAGGCCTGCAAGGTAAAGACTCGGGGTGGGGGGTGGCACTATAACTGGAATGAGAAGAGTTGGTGGCCAGGCCTGCAAGGCAATAGTGGGGTGGCAAAAAAGGAAGGCAAAGGCTAGGGGGCCCAAACAGGAACAGGCCTGGCCCCAAACCCTTCTCGTTCCAGTTTTAGGCACCCTAAGACTTTGCCTTTCAGACCTGGCCCCGAACTCTTCTTGTTCCAGGTTGGATCCCCCAGACATTGCATTGCGGGCCTGCCCCCGGCCCCTTCTCGTTCCAGTTTGCCACCCCCCCCCCCAGCCTTTTCCTTCGTGTTTCATCACCCCAGTATTTGCCTTGCAGGCTGGGATGTGAACCATATTTGTTCCAGTTTGGGATCCCCAGCCTTTGCCTTGCAGGCCTGGCCCCAGCCCCTTCTCGTTACAGTTTGGCCCCCTCAGTCTTTACCTTGCAGCCGTGGCCCTGAACCCTTTTCGTTCCAATTTGGGCCACCCAGTTTAGCATTCTAGTTTTCCCCCCTCATCCTTTGCCTTGCAGGCTTGGCCCCAAACCCTTCTGGTTCCTTTTTTGGCCACCCAGCCTTAGACTTCCAGTTTTACCCCCCAGCTTTTGTCTTGCAGGTCAGTCCCTGAACCCTTCTCATTCCAGTTTGGGCCCCCCAGCCTCTGCCTTACAGGACCAGCCCCGAAACCACCTCATTCCAGCTTGGGCACCCCAGCCTTTTCCTTCCAGTTTTTTCCACCCAGCCTGTGCCTCGCTGGCCTGGCCTCAGTTCCTTCTCATTCCAGTTTGGGCCCCAAAGACTTTGCCTTGCAGGTCAGGCCCTGAACACATCTCGTTTCAGTTTGCCCCCCCAGCTTTTGCCTTGCAGGCCTGGCACTGAACCCTTTTTGTTCCAGTTTGGACCACCCAGGCTTTACCTTGCAGGCCTGGCCCCAAACCCTTCTCATTCCAGTTTGGGCCCCCCAGCCTCTGCCTTCCAGTTTTGTCTGCCCAGCCTTTGCCTTGCTGGCCTGGCCTTGATCCCTTCTCGTTTCAGTTTTGCCCCCTGAGCCTTTGCCTTGCAGGCCTGGCCCCAGGCCCTTCTCATTACAGTTTGGGCCCCCTAAGACTTTGCCTTGCCAGCCTGGCCCCCAACCCTTCTCCTTCCAGTTTTGGCCCCCCAGCATTTGCCCTTCCGTTTTGCCGCCCCCAGCCTTTGCCTGACAGGCCTTGCACCAACCCTTCACATACCAGTTTGGGGCCCCCAGCCTTTGCCTTCCAGTCCCCCCCGACACCCATCCTCAACTTTTGCCTTGCTTAGACTCAAACCCTTCACATTCCAGTTTTGTCCCCCCCAGCCTTTTCCTTGAAGGCCTGGCCCTCGAACCCTTCTTGTTCCAGTTTGGGATGCCCACCCTTTGCCTTGACAGCCAGGCTCCAAAATCCTTCTCGTTCTTGTTCACCTCACCAGTCTTTACCATGCAGCCCTGGCCCCGATACTGCCCCCAGCCTTTGCCTCGCAGACCAGGCCACGAAACTTTCTTGTTCCAGTTTGGCCCTCCTAGCCTTTGCTTTGCAGGCTTGGCTCCAAATCATTATCGGTCCTCTTTGCCCCACCCCATTATTTGCCTTGCAGGCCTGGCCCCGAATTCTTCTCGTTCCAGTTTGGACCCCACAGCCAATGCCTTGAGTCCTGGCCCCGAACCCTTCTCGTTTCAGTTTGCCCCCCGCCCCCCCACCACAGCCTTTGCCTTGCAGGCCTGGCCCCAAAACATTCTCGTTCCAATTTGCCCCTCATCCCAGTCTTTGCTTTCCAGTTTTGCCCATCCAGCCTTTGCCTTGCAGGCCTGGCCCCGAACCCTTCTCATTCTACTGTGGTTCCCCAGCCTTTGCCTTGCAGACCTGGCCCCAGATATTATTCCTTCCACTACTGGCCCCCAGCCTTTGCCTTGCGGGCCTGATCCCAAACTCTTCTCCTTCCAGTTTTGGTCTCCCAGCATTTGGCCTTCTGTTTTTCCCTCTCAGCCTTTGCCTAGAAGGCCTGGCACCAAATAATAATAATAATAATGTTGGTATTTGTTAAGCGCCTACTATGTGCAGAGCACTGTTCTAAGTGCTGGGGAAGATACAGAGTAATTAGGTTGTCCTCCGTGAGGCTCACAGATAATCCCCGTTTTACAGATGAGGTAATGAGGCACAGAGAACTTAAATGACTTTCCCACAGTCACACAGCTGATAAGTGGCAGAGCTGGGATTCTAACCCATGACCTTTGACTCCCAAGCCCGGGCTCTTTCCACTGAGCCACGCTGCCAGCTCAAACCCTTCTCGTTCCAGTTTGAGTCCCCCAGCCTCTGCATTCAAGTTTTGCCCCACCCCAGCATTTGCCTTGCAGGCCTGGCCCTGAACCCTTCTCGTTCCAGTTTTGGCCCCCCCGACTTTGTGTTGCAGGCCTGGCTCCAAAACCTTCTTGTTCCAGTTTGGGCCCTGCAGCCTTTACCTTCCTGTTTTGCCACCACAGCAAATGCCTTGGAAGCCTGGCCGCGACCCCTTCTCATTCCAGTTTTAGTCCCCCTGCCTTTGCCTTGCAGGTGTGGCCTGAACCCTTCTTGTTCCAGTTTTACCCCCCCCCCCAGCCTTTGCCTTGCGGGCCTGGCCCTGATCCTTTCTCATTACAGTTTGGCCCCCCTCCCCCCAGTCTTTACCTTGCAGCCCTGGTCCCGATCCCTTCTCGTTCCAGTTGGGGCCCCCAGCATTTGTCCTTCTGTTTTGCCTCCTGATCCTTTGCCTTGCAGGCTTGGCCCCGTACCCTTCTCGTTCCAAGTTTGGCCCCCGAGCCTTTGCCTTGCTGGTTTGGCCCCGAACATTTCACATGCCAATTTTGGCCCCCCAGCCTTTGCCTTCCAGTTTTGACCCCCCAGCCTTTGGCTTGCAGACGGGGCCCTGAACACTTCTTGTTCCAGAGCGGTTCCCCAGTCTTTGCCTTGCAGGCCTAGCCCTGAACCTTTCTCGTTTCACAACTGGCCCTCCAGCCTTTGCCTTTCAGGCCTGGCACCAAACCCTTCTCGTTACAGTTTGGAGCCCCCAGCCTCTGCCTTGCATGTCTGGCCCAGAACCCTTCTCGATCCAGTTTGGAGCCTCCAGCCTTTGCCTTGCAGGACTGGCCCAGAGCACTTCTTGTTGCAGTTTGAGCTTCCCAGCCTTTACCTTCAAGTTTTGTTCTCCAGCCTTTTCCTTGCAGGCCTGACTCCATTCATTCAATATTCATTCATTCAATATTATTTATTGAGTGCTTACTCTGTGCAGAGCATTGTACTAAGAGCTTGGAATGTACAATTCGGCAACCAATAGAGACAGTACCTGCCCATTGACAGGCTCACAGTCTAATTGGGGGAGACAGATGGACAAAAACAAGACAACATAATCAATAAATAGAATCAAGGGGAGGTACACCTCATTAACAAAATAAATAAGGTAATAAAAATATGTACAAATGAGCACAGTGCTAAGGGGAGGGGGAGGAGCAGAGGAAAAGGGGGCTTAGCTGAGGGGAGGTGAAGGGGGAAAGGGGGAGGAGCAGAAGGCGGAGGGGGATCAGAGAGGGAGCAGAGGGAGCAGAGGGAAAAGGGGTAGCTCAGTCTGGGAAGGCCTCTTGGATGAGGTGAGCTTTCAGTAGGGCTTTGAAGAGGGGAAGAGAGTTAGTTTGGTGGAGGTGAGGAGGGAAGGCATTCCAGGACAGCGGTAAGACGTGGGCCAGAGGTCGACAGTGGGATAGGTATGAACGGAGGACAGTGAGGAGGTGAGTGGCAGAAGAACGGAGCGTGTGTGTGGGCAGTAGAAAGAGAAAAGGGAGGTGAGGTAGGAGGGGACAAGGTGATGGAGAGCCTTGAAGTCAAGAGTGAGGAGTTTTTGTTTCATGTGGAAGTTGATAGGCAACCACTGGAGGTTTTTAAGGAGGGGAGTGACATGCCCAGAGTGCTTCTGCAGCAAGATGATCTGGGCAGTGGAATGAAGATTAGACTGGAGTGGGGAGATACAGGAGGAAGGGAGATCAGAGAGAAGGCTGACACAATAATCCAGCTGGGATATTATGAGAGCTTGTACCAGCAACAATAGCCATTTGGATGGAGAGGAAAGGGCGGATCTTGGCGATATTGTAAACGTGAGACCGGCAGGCATTCGTGATGGATTGGATGTGTGGGGTGAATGAGAGAGCTGAGTCAAGGATGACACCAAGGTTGCAGGCTTGTGAGATGGGAAGGATGGTCGTGCTGTCCACAGTGACAGGGAAGTCAGGAAGAAGACCAGGTTTGGGAGGGAAGATAAGGAGCTCAGTGTTGGACATGTTGAGTTTTGGATGGTGGACAGACATCCAGGTGGAGTTGTCTTGGAGGCAGGAGGAGATATGAGCTTGAAGGGACGGGGAGAGGACAGGGGAAGAGATGTAGATTTGGGTGTCATCTGCATAGAGATGATAGTTGAAGCTGTGGGAGTGAATGAGTTCACCAAGGGAGTGAGTATAAATGAAGAAGAGAAGAGGGCCAAGAACTGACCCTTGAGGAACCCCTACAGTTAGTGGATGTGAGTGGGAGGAGGAGCCCGCGAAGGAGACCGGGAAAGATAAGATGAGAACCAGGAGAGGACGGAATCCATGAAGCCAAGGTGAGATTAGGTGTGGAGGAGAAGGGGATGATCGACAATGTCAAAGGCAGCTGAGAGGTCGAGGAGGATTAGGATAGAGTAAGAGCCATTGGATTTGGCAAGAAGGAGGTCATGGGTGACCTTTGAGAGAGCAGTCTTGGAAGAGTGGAGGGGACGGAAGCCAGATTGGAAGGGGTTCAGGAGAGAGTCGGAGTTGAGGAATTCAAGGCAGTGAGTGTAGACGACTCGTTCTAGGATTTTGGAAAGGAAGGGTAGGAGGGAGATAGGATGATAACTGGAAGGGGAAGTGGGGTGGAGAGAGAGTTTTTTTTAGGATGGGGAGACATGGACATGTTTGAAGGCAGAGGGGAAGAAGCCATTCGAGAATGAATGGTTAAAGATAGAAGTTAAGGAGAGGAGGAGGGAAGGGGCGATGGTTTTTATAAGGTGACCAGGAATGGGGCCCGACGCACAGGTGGAGGGGGTGGCACTTGCGAGGACAGAGGTCATCTCCTCTGAGGATACTGCAGGGAAGGATGGGAAAGTAGGAGAGAGGGTTAGGATGGGAGGGGAGGGAGCACCCTAACACTAAAGTTAATATTTAGACTAATGACGTACCCTAATTACCAACCCTAGCCCTAACCTTAAACCTAAATTTTGCCCTAGCCTTAAACAAAGCCCTAATGCTTTCCATAGAGCTTGTCGTGACTCTAGCCATAACCCTAACCCTTACCCCAACCCTATTCCTATCCCTAACTTTAATCCTAGCCCTAACTCCCTGCATTCCCAAAGTGTGTCTGGGGATGCCTGAGGGTGGCTTTACATAGGAACTGCTTAGCAAATGTAATCATTATTATTATTATGAATAATGAACCTAATAATAATGTTGATATTTGTTAAGCGCTTACTGTGTGCAGAGCACTGTTCTAAGCCCTGGAGTAGATACAGGGTAATCAGGTTGTCCCATGTGAGGCTCACAGTCTTAATCCCCATTTTACAGATGAGGGAACTGAGGCACAGAGAAGTTAAGTGACTTGCCCACAGTCACACAACTGACAAGTGGCAGAGCTGGGATTTGAACCCATGACCTCTGACTCCCAATCCCGTGCTCTTTCCACTGAGCCACACTGCTTCTACCTCTGGCCCTGGATACTTTGCAGGTTCCTAACCCTAATCCTGGCCCTTACCCTAAGCCCAACCCTAACTCTACCCCTCAACTTAAACCTATCCCTAACTCTAATCCGCACCTTAATGCTAAATTCCATGGGGGTTACAGAAGCCTGTCTCGAGGCTGTGTGAGTGGCCTCTTCCAGCCCTGAAATGCTTTTCACACATTCTCTAGGGCAACCAACTGTGCTAAACCAAACACTAGACCTAACACTTACCTTATCCCGAACACTATACACCTAGCACTAACCCTAAACCCTAAGCCTCACTGTAATCCTAAACCTACCTTTTTCCTTGGCCTTAATCCAATCCATAACCCTAATCTATTCCTAAACGTATTTATAACCCAAACCCGAACCATAAACCCTGGTCCTTAACCCTAACTGTATCACTAATACTAACTCTACACCTCACCATAACCCTAACATATACTCTTAGCCTAGCCCTAGGCCTAGCCCCAGCCCTAACCCAAAAACCTGTACCTAACAATAACCTTTGGCCTAGATCTACCCCTAACAAAACCTTGACCCGAGTGTTAATAAAACTAATCTTAAACTTAACAATAAAGCTGACTTGAACCCTAACCCTCACCCTAGGGTTAGAGTTAAAGCAATTTAGGTTAAAAAACCGAGGCATAAACTTCACCCTAACTTCCCAACATGTGGTGGTGTGGGAGGGGGGGCGGGGGTCCATGTGTGTGATCTCTTCCAGCCCTCAAAACTATGGCAGGGCTACAGATTGCCTTAATTCTAACCGTCACCCTAACCTTAGCCCAAACCGTGGTGACAACATTAATCCTCAGCCTGAGTCAAATTCTAACTCTAAGCGCTAACCCTAACTGTAAGCCTAACCCCAACACTAACCATGGCATTAACCCTAAACTTGGCCCAATCTCTAATTATAACCTCAACCATAACCCTCTTCCTAGCCCTAACCCTACCACTCAGCCCGAGCCCTAACTGTAGCTTAACCAAAATCTAAACCCAAAACCTATATTTATCTGGAAACCTAACCCCATCCCTAATCCTATTTCTAGTCCTGGCCATAATCTTAATTCTGAAATTAGCACTAGGCCTGGTAGTAAATTTAACGTTAACCCTTACCCAACCATAACTCTAGTTCCGTCCTTAATTTTAACCCTAAACCTAGCCCTAGAGCTAACCCTAAATTAACCCTAATATGACTCTTAATCCTAGCCCTAACCCTAGATTGGCCCTAGACCTAATACTAATCATACCCATAACACAAATCCTAACCATCACCCTAAACCTAGCCATAACTCTAACCCTACTCTAGCCCTAGATGTAGTCCTAGCTGTTAAGACTAACCCCAATTCTAACCCCAACCCTAGCCCCAAAATAATCCTAACCCTAGCCCTTAGAGTTAACACTAACCATAGCACTAAACCTCAATCTGACCCAAAAAACAAACCTTACCCCAAGACCTATCCCTAGGCCAAATCCTATCCTAACACTATCCCTAACCCAAACCCAAACCCTATATGTAATGATAGCCAAGCCCTAGGCCTAGCTCTAACCCTAACCATATGCTAGCCTGACCCTTAGCTTACAGTCTACAACTAACTGTAACACTAACCCTGGACCCTCACCATAAACTAAACCCCAAGTCTAACCCTATCTCTACACCCAATCTTAGCCCTAGGCTTAGCCCTAAATCTAACCATAATCCTACACCCTAGGCCTAGCCTCAAGCGTACAATTAACCATAACTCTCACACAAAGCATATCCCTAACCCTAACCTTAACCCCACTCTAAATCAAAACATAAGCCTATCCTTGTATCCTTGCAGCATAGGTCTAACCTGATCCTGGCCCTAACCATAAACCTAAACCTAATCCTAACTAGAATCCCAACCTGAACTCTGACGCTAAATCTAAACCTAACCCTACCTCTAGCCCTAACATTATCCTTTACAGAACCTTAACCTTAAAGATAACTCTTACCCTAACCTTAGCACTAGGCTTAGCCTTAAGACTCCCACTAACTTTAACCCTCTCTATTCAACATCATTAGAATAATGATAAAAAAACTGTGGCATTTGTTAAGAGTTTACTTTGGGTCAAGCACTGGCTGAAGCGCTGAAGTTGATTCAAGGGCATCAGGTTGGACACAGTCAGTGTCTCACATAAGCATCACTGTCTTGATCCCCCTATTACAGATGAGGTAATTGAGGCACAGAGAAGTTAAGTCATTTGACCAAAATCACAGAGTGGACATGTGGCAAGATATCTTTAATACGAACCCTACCCCTACACTGAGCCTTAACCCTTTACACTTAACCTTAACCCTAAGCCTAACCCTTCTCTTCAAATTAGCCCTAGCCCTACTGCTAACCCTAAACCAAACCTGAAATTTAGCTCTAACCCTAGTTGTAACCCCAATATTAACCCTAATCCCAGCCCTAGCCATAACCCCTGACCCAGACCTCATTCCAAAACCTATCCGCAACATTGATCAAAACCCTAGACTTAGGCCTAGGCTTTGCCCTAACTCTAACCCAACCCTAATCAGCTCTCTGCTCCTCCTCCCCTCCCCATTGCTCTTACTCCCTCCCTCTGCTCTGCACCCTTCTCCTCCCTATGGCACTTGAATATATTTCTATGTATATATTGCTCTATTTATTTTATTTGTGATGTGCATTTATCCATGGTTCTATTCATCTATTCTGATGGTAGTGTTGCCTGTCTACTTGTTTTGTTTTGTTGTCTGTCTCCCCCTTCTAGATTGCAAGCCCATTGTTGGGTAGGAATTGTCTATTGCCGAATTATACTTTCCAAGCATTTAGTATAGTGCTCTGCATACAGTAAGCACTCATTGAATACGATTGAATGAATGAATGAATGAATAATCCTAGTCATAAATCAAACAATAACCCTCTAACTTAAAAATGACCTTACTCTTAATCCTAATTAGACCTGACTTTGACATTAGCCCTAGCTGTCCCTTTAGCCCTAACTTTAAAGCTAGCATTCACACTAACAAAGAACACTAATTACTAACCCTAGCACTAACCTAAAACCTAAACCTTTCCCTAGCCCTAAAGCAAACCCTAACCCTATCCCTAATGCTTGCCCTGACCCTAGCCATAACTCTAACCCCAATTCTCAACCTAACCCTAGCCCTAAACCTACACCTAACCCTAATCTAACCTAACCTAACCCTAACTCTCCGGCCTCCGGAAGCGTATCTGGAGGTGTGTGTGAGTGAGCTCTTCCAATTCCAAAAATGTCATTCAGTCTCAAACTGTCCCAGAGCAAGAAATTGTCCTGACCCTCAACAGGACCACAACCCTAAAATTCACCTAACACAATGCTAACAAGAGCAATAACCTTAACTCTAACCCTAAAGGCCTAAATCCTGACCCTAGACTAAGTGCTGACCTTAACCAGAACCTTAAACCTAACCCTAAAACTAACCTTAAGCATCAAACTGATTCTAGTCTTAGCCCTAGCCCTATCCCTAACCCTAATCTTGACTCTAACCCTAACTCCCAGAAATGGGTCTATGGCCCTGTGCCTGTGGAAATTTTCAGCCCCAAGTATGTCTCTGTAATTGTAGTTCTTCAGGACAAAAAATTAACCTAACCTTATCCTTGGGCCTAAACCTAACACCAAATTACATCCAACCCCTAACCTTAAACTTCACCCCAACTTTAAACCTAACCCTAACACTAACTGACTCTAACCTTAGCTCTAACCTTAAAACTAAGTCTAAATCCTCAAGGCTGCATGTCTGGCTATTGTGGAGATGGGAACTTTCAACCCAAAGAATGGTGCTCAATCTGTAACTCTTGTTAAGGGCGACAAATTGCCCTGTAGCTAACCCTGGCCCTAAACCTAATCCCAACTCTACCCCTACTGCATCTCCTCCAAGAGGCTTTCCCAGATTAAGCCCCACTTTTCCTCATCTCCCACTCCTTTCTGCATCACCCTGATTGGGTCCCTTTGTTCTTCCTCCCTCTCAGCCCCAAAGGACTTATGTACATATCTGCAATATTATTTATTTGTATTGATATCTGTCTCCCCACTGTAACTGTGAGCTCATTGTGGGCAGGGAATGTGACAGTTTGCTATTGTATTGTACTTTCCTAAGCGCTTAGTACAGTGCTTTAGCTCTGCAAATAATAAGCGCTCAAGGAATAGGATTGAATGAATGAATATGCTTGCTTCCTTGTGACCGGCCATCTGACTCACCAGGCCCTGCATTCCCCCATCTCTTGGTCGATCTAGTCCAACAATTTTTGGTCTGGGATCTGGGACCACCCCTGAATTTGTGTCAGATGATGCACTTCTTTGTTCCAGTTCATTGCGGTAAGATCAGAGCCCCTGTCATGTGCATCCAATGTATCTGACATGCAAAGATCACGCAAACGCAATTTCCAGCCACTCTCGCTACAGCTCCTTTCCACAGAATTTCCAAGCTTGGGCTTTTCCCTTGTGGACTTCCCAGGCAGTGGCCCACATGGTTGCACTTTAAAAAGAGGGCCATGAGTCTGTGTGAATAAGCAGCAGCTCTGGCCAATAACTCCACCATGTGGACGGACCCTTCGACTTCCTCAGTGACCCCCATCCCATGGATGGGCACAGAGTTGCTGCTTGCACTATCCACTGGCCACTTTCCCAGTAAGCACTGGTTTCTGTAAACCAAATTCAGTTCCACACCTGGGTATCTTGAAGCTGCGTGACTGTGGATCCAAGGAAATGACAGATGGTCCTCTGGGGTACAGTACAGCCACCTCAGTGAGGCATCTTTGCAGCGTAGGCCTGCCCTCTGTCCAGTCTCTATGGGCCACATACATGACCTTCCTCTGGATGGTCAAGGTGTTGCCGACGCCAGGGGGCACTGGAGTGGCCTCCCAAACCTGCTTTAAGATTGGGGGGGGGCGGCAAAGTGCAGCTCAATTTCCTATTCCCCCATGATCGTCTTCTCCCAAGGGGAATAGTGATTCTGAATTCCTTTGAATCCCACTGATCTGAACGTGATCAGGATTTGGATCTGCGGGGAATTCCCTTGCCATGGGCCATACTGCCTTCTGGCGATTCTGACCCCGACGTGTAAGACAAGCGGTCTTTTCCTACTGAGGGGTCTGAAGGCTCCATATTGTTGCATGGCTTGGATGATCCCATGCAAGGCTACCTCGTGCATCTTCCTCCATTCCCACTGGGGACCTTTCTTGAGAAGGGAGAACCAAGGCCGGGCCCAAATTACTAATCCTAGGGCCTGGTTCCTCCAAAATCCCAACATTCCCAGGGCTGACCGGAAGTTTTCCTTAGAGGTAGGGCTTGGTAGTGTTGCTAGAGTGGTCATATTGGTTTCTGGTACCACTCTTGACCCCTTTCTCATGATAGGTCCAGGAACTATGTTGGGCCAGTACTTGGATCTTCTTTGGGGGTATGTCCAGGTCCTTCAAGTGTTTGATGATTGCTTTCAGGGCTGTTGCCACTGATTCCTGTTCATGTTCCCGGCCAGGATATCATCTGTGTACTGGAGGATGGTAACGCTGGCTGAAAGGTGGACCCAAATCGTCTCTTGGGCCAGTGCCTTGTGCATGATGGTAAGACTGTGCTTGAATCCCTGGGGTAAGTACATAAAGGTGTATTGTCTCCCCTCACAAGTATAGGCAAACCTATCCTGATCCTGGTCCTGGTCCTGGAGTGGTACCATGAAGAACATGTCTTTCACATCGATGGCTGCCATTCATGCCCTTCCTCACCTTCCTTCTCTCCTTCTCTCTGCCCACTCTGATCCTCGGAGACTTCAACATCCACATGGATGTACCCGATGAGTCCTCTGCCACCCGCCTGCTATCCCTCCTCGACTCAGCCGACCTCCTGCTCCACCATACCGCGCCCACTCACCGACTCGGTCACACCCTCGATCTCATCATCTCCTACCACTGCACTATCTCCTCCCTCACCAACTGTGAAATTCCTCTCTCTGACCATAACCTTCTCACCTGCCTCATCTCTCACACTCCCTCCCCCTGCAAATCTTTGCTACTCCCCCACAGAGACCTCTGCTCTCTCAATCCCATCCGTCTTTCCAAAAGCATCTCTCCCCACCTTGCCCCCCATCTTCACTTCCCACTCTCGATGATCAGGTCTCCGCTCTCAACTCCACCTTCTCTACTCATCTCAACTCTCTTGCCCGCCTTTCCCTCCGCCACTCTCGCTCCACTAATCCACAGCCCTGGATCACCTCCTCTGTCCGCCTCCTACGCTGCTATGCTCAAGCTGCTGAGTGCTGCTGGCGCAAGTCCAAGCACCAAACCGATCTCATACATTTCAAATTTATCCTTTCCTGCCTTAATTCTGTCCTCTCCTCCGCCGGGCAAAACTTCTTCTCCACGCTCATCGACACCCATGCCCGTCAACCCTAATTGTTCCAGACCTTCAACTCTCTCTTTAGGCCCCTTGTTCCTCCCCCTCCCCCATCTCTCACCCCCAATGATCTGGCCACCTACTTCATCACAAAAATCAACACAATCAGGTCTGAGCTCCCTAAAGTCACCCCTTCCCCTCTCCCCTCCCCCCCAACCCTCTCCCCTACTTTCCCATCCTTCCCTGCAGTATCCTCAGAGGAGATCTCCTCCCTCCTCGCAAGTGCCACCCCCTCCACCTGCGCCTCGGAACCCATTCCCGCTCACCTTATAAAAACCATCGCCCCTGCCCTCCTCCCTTCCTTAACTTCTATTTTTAACCACTCAATCTCCATTGGCTCCTTCCCCTCTGCCTTCAAACATGCCCACGTCTCCCCCATCCTAAAAAAACCTGCTCTCGACCCCACTTCCCCTGCCAGTTATCGCCCTATCTCCCTACTACCCTTCCTTTCCAAAATCCTAGAACGAGTCATCTACACTCGCTGCTTAGAATTCCTTAACTCCCATTCTCTCCTGGACCCCCTCCAATCTGGCTTCCGTCCCCTCCAGTCTACCGAGACTGCTCTCTCTAAGGTCACCCATGACCTCCTTCTTGACAAATCCAATGACTCCTATTCCATTCTAATCCTCCTTGACCTCTCAGCTGCCTTTGATACTTTCGACCGTCCCTTTCTCCTCCACACCTTATCTCACCTTGGCTTCACGGACTCCATCCTCTCCTGGTTCTCCTCGTATCTCTCTGGCCAGTCATTCTCGGTCTCCTTCGCAGGCACCTCCTCCCCCTCCCATCCTTTAACTGTTGGAGTTGCTCAAGGGTCAGTTCTTGGCCCTCTTCTGTTCTCCATTTACACTCACTCCCTTGGTGAACTCATTCGCTCTCATGGCTTCGACTACCATCTCTACGCAGATGACATGCAGAACTACCTCTCTGCCCCTGTCCTCTCCCCCTTCCTTCAGGCTCGCATCTCCTCCTGCCTCCAGGACGTCTCTACCTGGATGTCTGCCCGCCACCTAAAACTCAACATGAGCAAGACTGAGCTCCTCATCTTCCCTCCCAAGCCCGGTCCTCTCCCAGACTTCCCTATCACCGTGGATGGTACGACCATCCTTCCCGTCTCTCAGGCCCGCAATGTCGGTGTTATCTTTGACTCGTCTCTCTCGTTCACCCCACACATCCGATCCGTTACCAAGACCTGTTGGTCTTTCACCTTTATAATATCGCCAAGATCCGCCCTTTCCTCTCCACCCAAACGGCTACCTTACTGCTACAGACTCTCGTTATATCCCAGCTAGACTACTGTGTCAGCCTTCTCTCTGATCTCCCTTCCTCCTCTCTCACCCCGCTGCAGTCTATTCTTCACTCCGCTGCCCGGCTCATCTTCCTGCAGAAACGTTCTGGACATGTTACTCCCCTTCCTAAAAACCTCCAGTGGTTGCCTATCAACCCCCGCTCAAAACAAAAACTCCTCACTCTAGGCTTCAAGGCTCTCCATCACCTTGCCCCTTCCTACCTCTCCTCTGTTCTCTTTTTCTACTGCCCACCCCGCACGCTCCGCTCCTCTGCCGCCCACCTCCTCACTGTCCCTCGGTCTCGCCTATCCCGCCGTCGATCCCTGGGCCACGTCTTCCTGCAGTTCTGGAATGCCCTCCCTCCTCACCTCCGACAATCTAATTCTCTTCCCCTCTTCAAATCCCTACTTAAAGCTCACCTCTTCCAAGAGGCCTTCCCAGACTGAGCTCCTCCCTTTTTCCCTTTGCTCCCTCTACCCCCCCTTCACCTCTCTGCAGCTAAACCCTCTTCTACCCCCTTTCCCTCTCCTCCCCCTCTCCTGTCCCACCCCCTCAGCACTGTACTCGTCTGCTCATCTGTACATATCTTCATCACCCTATTTATTTTGTTTAATGAGATGTACATCACCCTGATTCTATTTATTTGTCATTGTTTTTTATGAGATGTTCTTCCCCTTGACTCTATTTATTGCCATTGTTCTTGTCTGCCTGTCTCCCCCGATTAGACTGTAAGCCCGTCAAAGGGTAGGGACTGTCTCTATCTGTTTGTTGCCGATTTGTACATTCCAAGCGCTTAGTACAGTGCTCTGAACATAGTAAGCGCTCAATAAATACTATTGAATGAATGAATGTTGGGGATAGGACTTCCATCTGGTTGAGAATTTCCTCCATGGAAGGGACAGCAGCATGCAATGGTCCAGCCTGGGTGTTCAGGGACCAATAGTCCACTGTCACCCACCAGGCCCCATCTGACATCTGTGCTGGCCACACCAGTGAATTGAATGGAGTGTTTGCTCACCGCATTAGCCTCCTGGCCAACAAGTCCTTCAACAGTTTGGTCACAGCAGCGTGAGTCACTGGGGGAATTTGGTACTGGCGAATATCAGTGATGGTTGGGGGTGGTAGTAATGGTGGTCTCTTCATCAGTAAAGACCTGGTCCCTCCAAGTCTGCTCTGTTTCTGTCTTTCTCCATGGTCAAAAGCCAAAGTCCATACTCCATCATCGGGGTTCAGCTGGGTCTGTACAAGGATGTCCATTTCAAGCAATGAAATCCACCCAACTGCTAGTGTAGTTCAGACATCTCCTCTTGGCAGTGTTTAGGGATACTTGGACCAAGTCACATTCCGTGACCTGTCCCAAGACCCCAGATACCAGAATATGTCCTTCTAACCATCAAAGCCTCTTGGCATCACTCTCGATTGTCATAAAAATTAGGTTATCATCAAAACCCCAGGTCCACGATGAAGAGAACCCACCACTTCCCTGTTACCATAAGGACCTCCTCGGGGCTGAGTTTGGAGAGTGCCTGCTTCGAATCACTGGGGGAAGCTAACATTTGGACAGGGTCGATGGGATTAGATTTAGAGTAGGGGTTAGAGTTTAGTCTCCTCCCCCTTCTCCAGAGGCCCGCCCCCACCCCCACCCCCGGGTTTCCCCTGAGACCCTTTTGCCACAACTGTTGGAGGATCGGGGTAGATAATCCATCTAATTAGTCCTGTGGGAATCCTGCTTCAGGAGGGAGGCAGGGAGTTCCAGAGCTAGTGCTGGAAGGTAACTCGAGGTCAGTCTCCATTTCGTGGGCTGAGTCCACCGTTGGGTGGAGGCTGGTCCTTCTAGGCTTCCCATGTTCTATCCCTGTCTGCCATCTGGGCCAATTCTCTTAGAATCGCTGAGATCCTATCCATGGTATCGGATCCAAAATGAGGTTATGGATCACCCAATCCTCAGGCTGCTGAGGTGACATCCCCAAGCTTGAGGAGCAACTCCACTTGCTCCCTTATGGCTTCCAATTCCAGGGCTAAGAACCTAGGCCCCCACCCCCAGGGGGCCACTTGCTGGGTGAGCTTACGAAGACCCTATCTGTTACCCTCTGAACCATCAGATCTGTCCCACTCAGATGGTCATTCAGAACACTCTCTATTGTTAGCTTTCTTAGCAGTCTCTCAAGATCCTCCAGGGTGGCCTACTTCTCGGTGAGACCTTCCCTATCCTTTCGGGAATTGCCCACACCAGACCCACAGCTGCCTCCCATAGCGAGAATACAGGTCCCACCCCCGTTGGGGCTGCATTCTCTTTTTATATGCCACTTGGAGATCTTTGACTTCCTCGGGCAGAAGCATAATCACCATCATGCCACTTCACCAAAGCCTATGACACTACTCTATCCAACTCTCTAATGGGGATTTCCATTACTTTGCTTGGAGGTCAGAGAGCTCCCCTCTGGTAAAGCAGGTATCCATCTGTTGCCTTCTCTTGTGGTCGCTGGGCTGGGCCACTGCCCTGTCAGGGGGAAGGGCTGTTGTCAGTTCTTCCTCAATGACTGAGTTCAGCTTCTGTAGGTGAGGGGGATGAGAGATAAGGGTAGAGAGAAGATTAAGTTTGGCAGTAGGGTTAGGGTCAACTTTAGGATTAGGGTTAGGACTAGGACTCTGGGATGGGTAAAGATTACTTTTAGGGTGAGGGTTAAGATTAAGGATAGGATTAGGTTTAAGGTTAGGACTAGGGTTAGAGTTAGAGTTAGGGGTTAGATTAGGGTTAAGGTTTGGGGTAGTTTTAGGGTTAGGGCAAAGGTTAGGGCTAGGATTCATATTAGGGTTAGAGTAAGGGTTAAGGTTAGTGTTAGGATTAAGGCTACTACTCTTCCGAGGGCTAGGATTAGGGTTAGGGTTAGTGTGGAGGGTAGGGATAGTGGAAGGTAGATTTAGAGTTAGGTTTAGGGCTTTAAGGGTTAGGGCTGAAGCTAGGGTTTATGTTAGGGTTAGGCTACAGCAAAGGATAAGGTTCACATTAAGGATAGGGTTAGAGTTGGGGAAAGGGCTAGGGTTAGCATTAAGGATAAGGTTAGGGTGGGGGAAAGGGCTAGGGTGAGTGTTTGGGCTATGGTCAGGTTTAGGATTCAGGTTGGGGTTAGAGTTAGGGTTAGATATAGAGTAGGATTTACGCATTGGGGTTAGAGTAGGGTTAGGGCTAGGGTTATGGATGGAGCTAGGACTGGGTTAAGGTTAGGGTAAGGGTTCTTTTTAGATCCAGGGCTAGGGTTGGTTTAGAGTGAAGATTAGGATTAGGGTTAGAGTTAGGGTTTTTATTTAGGGCTCCTGTAAGGGTGAGGGAAAAGGTAAGGGTAGGTTTAGCCCTAGTCCTGTGGCTGTGGTTAGGGTTAAAGTTAAAGTTAGGTTTAGGATTAGTGTTAGGGTTAGGGTTAGGGTTATGGTTAGGGCTAAAGTTAAAGTTAGGCTTAGAGTTAGGGTTAGGGCTACTTTTAGGGTTAGGGCTGGGTGTAGGTTTTGGGTTAGGGTTAACTAAGGGTTAGAGTTAGGTTCGGGTTAGGGTTAGGGTCAGTGGTAGGCTTGAGGTTATGCCTTGGGCTAGAGTTAAGGTTATGGCTGGGGCGATACTTAGGGCAATCATTAGGATTAGTGTTAGAGATAGGGTTAGGGTTGTCTAGTCCTAGGCTAGGGTTAGAGTTAAGGGTTTAGGGTTATGGCTAGAATTAGTGTAAGGGATAGGATGAGGGTTAGGATTATGGCTGGATTTAGGGCTAGAGTTGGGGTTAGGAATATGTCTCTGGCTAGGATTAGGTTTATGGTTAGTGCTAGGGCTCAGGTTAGGGATAGTGCTAAGGTTAGGCCTAGGATTAGCATTAGCTTTAGGGTTAGGATTAGTGTTAGGGCTAATGTTCAGGCTAGGTTTACATTTAGAATTAGTGTTAGTGTTAGGGTTAGGGCTAGGGTTATTGTTAAGGTTACTTTAGGCCTAGGGGTAAAAGTTGGGATTAGGTGTGGGGATAACATTAGTTTTAGGTTTAGGGTTATGATGGGGTTTAGGATTAGAGCTAGGATTAGCTTTAGGATTTGGTCTAGGGCTTGGATTATGGTTAGGGCTGTGTCAGTGTTATGTTGAGGGTTATGGCTGGGGTGAGGGCTAGGCTTAGGATAGGGTTAAGGATTGTGTTAGAGTTATGATTAGGGTTAAAATTAGTGTTAGAAAGGCTTAGAATTAGGGTTGCGTTAAAGTTAGGGTTAGGGCTAAGGTTAGTATTATGGCTAGGACTAGAACTAGAGCTAGAAATAGAGTTAGGTTTACAATTAGAGTTAGGAATGACCTTACGACTAGGGGTTAAATTTGGGCTAAGGGGTAGGGTAAGGATTAGCGTTAGTGTTAGGGCTGGGGCTAGGCCTAGGACTAGTGCTATGATTGGGGTTATGCCTAGGCCCAGGGTTATGGTGAATGTTATATTTAAGGTTAGGCTTAGGAGTAGGGTTAATGTTAGGGTTAAGAGTTAGGGTTAGAGCTTGGGCTAGGGTTAGGTTTAGGGCTAGGACTAGGCCGAGGGTTCAGGATAGGATTTTTTATAGGGTTAGGATTAGAGTAACTACTAGGGTTAAGTTATGGTTAAGGCTTGAGTTATGGTTAGGAGTAGAGTTAAGGTTAAGTTTAAGCTAAGGGTTAGGGATAGATTTAGATATATGGTTACAGTTAAGGTTATTCATTCACTCAATCATATTTATTGAGTGCTTACTGAGGGCAGAGCACTGTACTAAGCACTTGGAAAATATAATACAACAATAAAGAGAGATAATTCCTGCCCACGGTTATTGTCAGGGCTCTGGGTAGAGTTAGGGTTTGAGGTAGACCTAGTGTTAGGTTTCAGTTTGGGGTCATGGCTAGTGCTAGAACAAGGGTTAGAGATAGTGTTAGGCTTAAAACTAGGGTTAGAGTCAAGGTTAGCCCTTGGGGTTTAGGGTTAGGGTGAGACTTGAAGCTAAATTTAGGGCTAAGGTTTAGGGTTAGGGTTAGAGTTAAGGTTAGGGCCTGGGCTAGGCCCAGAGTAAGGGTTAGTGTTAGGGTTGGGGGTTGTGACTAGGCCCAGGGTAAGAGTAAATGCTAGGCTTAGGGTTAGGGCTAGGGCTAGGCTTTGGGGTAGGGTTAGTATTAAGGTTTGGGGTTCAGGTTACCATTATGGGTATGGTTAGAATTAGGGTTAGGGTTAAGACTTGGGGTAAGGTTAGGGTTAGAGTTAGGATCTGAGCTAGGGTTAGAGTCATTATTAGGGTTAGGGTTCAAGTTAGGGATATAGTAAGGGTCAGAATCAGAGTTAGGGTAGTGTTACAGTTAGGTTAGATTAGGGTTACACTAAAGGCAAAAGTTAAGGTTAGGGGTTAGGTCATGGCTAGGGCTAGGCCTAGGAAAAGGCTTAAGTTTAGATTTAGATTTAGGATTAGGTTTAAAGTTAGGTTTAAGGTTAGTGCTCGGGTTCCTGTATGGAGTAAGGATAGAGTTAAGGCTAGGGGTTCCTGTAAGGCTAGGGGTTCCTTATTATTATTATTGTATTGTATTGTATTGTATTGTAATCTCCCAAGCACTTAGAACAGTGCTTTGCACACAGTAATAGCTCAGTAAATACCATTGAATGTTTGTGTGTGTATGATGGAGTTAGCTTAAAGGGGGGAATAGTGAGGAATGGGCTTCCACAACCAACACAAGGGATGGGGCTCTGTGCAGGGCACAGGTATTTTCTGACTTGACTGTGGGACTGAGAAGACTCAGGGCTCCTAATTCTGTAGACAGGTCTAACCTCCCTGTGCTCCATCCCATCTGCAGGGCCACCATGCGTAGCCTCAGCCCCACAGAGGAATGAACGCTTGTCTGACAAGAAGGCTTTGTGATGGACAGTGATGGCTTCTGGGCATCTATGTCGGCAGGACACGGTGTTGCTTACTGTTTCCACTCCCTTTGTATTTGAGACGCGGAGTTGTGTGTGGGCTACTGCGACCTCTTGCAAGTGGGAGAGCAAAAGGTAGGTATTGTACTAGCAACAGCTCGATTCAGTCAGCAGTTCTGGACTTGCAGCCCCTATGAAATGAACCTCTCCTGGGGATCTGAAGAGTGTGGAGTGGGTGCGTGTTAGTAGGGAAGAGTGAAGCGGTCAGCTTAGCTGCAGTTATCTGGGTTTCCACCTAACCTCTAATGAAAACTAGATTATTTTCAACCCAATATCTCTCCCTTTCTTTCAAACGGTTCTCCTGGAGACCAGAGTGTCTGACAGATGTGATTCTTAGCTGCTGATGGAAGGCAGGACGGTGAGACTTGTGCTTCCACAGTCACTCATCCAGGAGTGTCTTCCAGGGCCAGTCCTCACAATGCCAGGTGTGTGTCAGCGAGAATGGCTTGAGAAGCTTCTGCACTGCCCCACTCCCGTGGCCGCCCCATCTGAATCCCCCAGTTCTTTGTCTGACTAGCTCTGAGACCTCAGAGGAAGTACCACGGCTTTCACTTCCTTGGCAGTGCACAGCTCAGAGCTGGATGAGCAAGGGGCAAATCTGACCATCTCTTCCTCTCCAGAAAGTCCACTCGATGCATCACTCTGCCGAAGGACTCTTTCCCTGCAGTGAGGGCCCAATGAGATCCATCCCCAGACTTGCCCTGCTGTTGACAGATGGAGCCACAGGCTCTTCTGCCATGTGAAATGGGAGGTAATGTCTGGGTCTGTTTGCGTGAACGATGGTGTTACCCTAAGGGGGAGAACAGTGAGGAAGGGGATTCTACTCTTGGCAAGGAAGCCTGTTCTGGAAACAGGGGCCGGGCTCTGTGCAGGGAACTGGTTCTATCTGAAGTGACTGTGGGACTGAAAAACCTTCCTCTGGCCTGGAATGATCTCCCTCGTCAAATCCTACAGACAGTGACTCTACCCACCCTCACCCCACCAAGCCTTCCTGAAGAGACATCTTCTTCAAGAGGCCTTCGCTAACAAAACCCTCCTTTCCTCTTCTCCCACTCCTTTCTGTGATGCCCTGACTTGCTCCCTTTATTCCTCCCACCTCCCAGCTCCACCATACTCATATACATATCTGTAATTTATTGATTAATGTCTGTTTCCCCCTCTAGACTGTAAGCTCATTGTTGACTGGGAATGTGTCTGTTTATTGTTGGATTGTCCTCTCCCAGTGCTTAGTGTCTTGAACACAGAGAGCTCTCAATACATACAATTGACTGACTGACTGGAAAAGAGACTTTGACACTGTCTTCCTCTTCATTCAGTCTCATTTATTGATCTCTTACTGTGTGCAGGGTACTGTACTGAGCACACTACTAAGCGCTTGGGAAAGTACAATATAGCAACAAAAAAGACACATTCCCTCCCCACAACGAGCTCATAGTCTAGAGGAGGAGGCAGACATTAATTTAAATAAGTAAATAAATAAAATGAATAAAGGCAGATTGTTGCAGTGATCTTAGTGAAGTGGTCTGCCTATACACCTCACCTCTCCTGATGATAGGTTTAATGTTTGGTGGAGGAGAGGGAAAATGGTGTCTGCCAAAGAAACGTATGTTGTCTGCATTCTCCTACCCCTCCTTCTCCAGCTATGAGACAGCAGAATCTGTGGAAGACTGAAGGCTTTGGCCACAGAAGCAGAGGGCAGTGCAAAGGGCAGGGTGAGGGAATCTGGCCCCTCACTAATCCACATGTGTCTCTTAAGGTCAGGTTCCACAACTCCAGATGTGTTTCAGTCAGGACTGGTGGAGAAGGTGCAATGACATCTTGCTTCCATTAGACCCAAACTATACTGCCTCCTTCCCAGAGGAAAGCTCTGCAGTGAGTCCTGAGTTATGGAGGGAGCAGGAGGTGGGTGTGGGGGAGAAGGGGAGCATGAGTCTGTCCTGTTGGCTCAGACATAGAAACGGTGTTTGCCCCCCAATCCCCTCAAAAAAACTAGATTGTCTGCAGTCTTCTATGCCTCCTTCTCCAGCTCTGAGAAAGACTAGAGACAGGCACATTAGGAGCAATGAAACATTAAAACACAACGCACATACCCAAAATAAAACCCAAATCAGCTCTTTTCCTCTTCTCCCACCCCATTCTGTGACAAATAGCGGAAATGAGGGCTTAGTTGGGGAAGACTTCTTGGAGGAGATGTGATTTTAGGGGGGGTTCTGAAGGTGGGGAGAGTGATGGTTTTTCTGCTTTACAGGACCAGGCTGCTTTGACTCCTCCTGGGGTCCAGTGTCAGCAGGTCGGATGTGGGGGATGTGAGGAAGGAACTCAGACAGGAAAGAAAGGTGGGGTGGGGGTCAGGCCAGAGATGAGACCCCCTAGAGAGCTGTTTGGAATTTGTATTTCCCTGGACAAATCCTTTCATGCTAGAGATTCTATCTCTATTCTCTATTCTATCTCTATTCTATCCAATCCTATCCCTTATCCCCTATCCCATCCTACCCTATCTTAAGGTAGAATTAAAGGCCCCTACCCTATCCTAGCACACCCCATTTAAGCCTCCAGAGGCTGAGGGTATTTGGAGTTGAGTTTGTTGGTTTTGATGTGAGGGGTTGTGGAGTTTAGGAGGATAAAAGGAACGTTTTGGGGGTGAAGGAGGTGTGGAGTTTGGGGTAACTTTGAATCTGCTTTCTGGCTTGCTTACTAGGGGCTTTTCTGGGCCAGGTAATTTCCCTAAAGGCGTTCCTGGCAGGCTATGTGGAGGTGTAATCTTTCTCTTTTCTTGACCTTATTCGTACCTGTGAGGGAGGTGGGTAGTGGGGTGAAGGGCCTAATACTCCATTTCAGAAGGCTTCTTGGCCACTCAAACTGCCTCTTTGTTCTCCAGCCTTTCTGTGTGGCTGTGGAAATTCCAAGAGACACTTCCTTCCTGCAATCAATCAGTGGTCTTTACTGAGTGCTTACTATATGTAGAGCACTGTACTACATGGTTAGGAGAGTATAGTACAACAGAATTAACAGACATGTTCACTGCAGCCCTGACTCACCACCTTACCAGACTTGTCCCACTTTTCTGTTCTCCTTCCCTTACACCTTCAAGATATGCTTGTCTTCCACATACTACCAGAGTTCCCATTCAATCTTACAGGTCCAGCATCAGTTGAATAGGGAGGATCCAATTAATACAATTCAGGTAAAGTAGGGATCTGAGTAGAAGGATATATACCTAATTGCTGTGGGGTGTATACCTCAGTGCTTGGTGGGTGTGCCTAAGTGCATGGGTGAGTTGAAAGGGGAAATAAAGTGTATGTGTGTATGTGGTGGGGTTGGGTGTGGGGAGGATGTGAGCTTTAGTCAGGGAAGGCTTACTGAAGAAGAAACAATTTCAGTAGGGCTCTGAAGGTTTTGGGAGATCACTGGTATGTCCACTATGTAGGTGAGAGGCTGTGTGGGGATGAGTTGGGATGGATGTGGATGTGGATGGATGTGGATGGATGTGCTCATGAGACACAATGAGCAGGCTGGATCTTGCAGGAGCTCCCTAACCTCAACTCAGAGCCATCTGGAGGTGGATGTCTAAGGGGTCTTGGTGATGGGAAGAGAGGGCCCAGCCACTTTGCCTACCAGAAGCTTCCTATACAACTTGGCTGTGAAAACTGTTCTTCCTTTAGGTAGGGTGCAGAGGAGCTGAGCTTCCATCTCTAAGGGAAGGTGATGGGGGCATGTGTGGATGATTAAAGGTTATGGCAGGAGAGGAAGAAGGTGGTGAGCAGAGTGGCCTATCAGTCTCAGCACTGAGGCTGGTTCTACAAACTGGGGCTAAGGCTCCCTGAACCCACAGTCCTGTCCACAGCGTCACCATGCACATCCTTAGTCCCTCCAGAGCTGGAACTCCTCAGTGGCTGTCTCTGAGGGAGTTGGGCGGGTGCAGGGGGGTGGGGGGCAGTCTAGGGTTAACAGTGAAGCTGGCTAGGTGCTTTCTGCTTGCTAGCTGGGAGAGCTTCTAGGTCAGGAATTTCCCCAATGACCTGCTTGCAGGACTGTTCTGTGGGGGGGTATCATCCCTCACCTATCCTGACCTCATCCCCTTGTTGTGGGTGGGAGGATGGGTAGTGTCACTTAACGGAAAGAGCTCGGGCTTGGGAGTCAGAGGACGTGGGTTCTAATCTCAGCCCTGCCATTTGTCTGTTGTGTGACCTTGGGAAAGTCATTTATTTTCCCTGGACCTCAGTTACCTCATCTGTAAAATGGGGATTAAGACTGTGAGCCCCACGTAGGACAACCTGAATGCATTGTGTCTATCCCAGCGCTTAGAACAGTGTTTGGCACATAGTAAGTGCTTAAAAATACCACAATTATTATTATTAGTGGGGGGAAGGGTCTAATAATCCATCTCAGATGGCTCCCTTGCCACTCAAACTGCCTCTTTCTGTAGCTGTGGAAGTTCTCAGGGACACTATACTCTTGCAAGTATTTATTGAGTGCTTAGTATGTGCAGAATACTGTACTAAGTGCTTGGGAGAGTACAATGCAACACAATTAGCAGACACATTCCCTGCAGCTCTGACTCACCACCTCAGTATACCTGTCCCCACTTTTCTGCTGTTGTATGGTATCTCCCTCCCTAATATCTTCAGATGTGCTTTTCTTCTCCATGCTCCAAGAATCCACTTTCAATTTTTGAGGTTCACCATCAGTTTTATGGGGTGGACCTAGATGATACAATGCAAGTAAGGGAAGAATCTGAGTTTAAAGGTATGTACCTAATTGCTGTGATGTGAATATTTCAGTGCTTGGTGGGTTGGATTAAGTGCATGGGTGAGCTGGAAAGGGAAATAAAGTGAGTGTGTATGTGTAGGTCACTTTTTCTATTCTCTTTTCCCAGGGAAGAAACCCTGTTGTGAGTGCTGGTGGCTTCTGGCAATATAGTGCTAGGTGCAGGATACTGCCCATCAGTGTATCCACCCCATTCTTCTCTGAAAAGAGTTGAGTGGGCTCCAAGTGAGTCTTGAGGGGTGAGGATGGGGAGGACAAAGTAGCCATTGTATTAGAAAGCAAATTATCCCTTACATAGCTGCTGGACATCCAGTCCCTTGAGGAAAAGCCATCATCATCACTTAACAAATACCATTATTATTATTATTATTATTATTATTATTATCAAATAGAGGAAATAGTGGTCTTAGTTGGGGAAGACCTCTTGGAGAAGATATGATTTTAGGAGGTCTCTGAAGGTGGGGAGAGTGGTGGTCTTCTTTGAAGGGCCAGGTTGCTCTGACTGTTCCTTGGGTCCCAGGTCAGCGTGCTGGCAGTAGGGGCTGGGAGGAGGGAACTGAGACAAGATGGGAAGGCAGGGTGGGAGTCAAGCCAGAGACGAGACCCACTGGAAAGCTGTTTGGAATTTGTGTTTCTATGGACAAACCTTTTTATAATAATAATGATGGTATTTTTTAAGTGCTTACTATGTGTCAGGAGTTGCTTTATTAAGCAGTGCGTGGACTCCAAGCCAATTGGATTGGATACAGTCCCTGATCGATCTGGGCTCACAGTCGCAATCCCCATTTTACAGATGAGGTAACTGAGTCACAGAGAAGTGAAGTGCCCAGGGTTACCTAGCAGATAAAGGGCAGGGCTGGGACCAAAACACATGACCTTCATGCTAGAGATGCTTTCCCCCTAAGCTTTCCCCATTGCCCAACCTTTTCCCCTCACTTAACCTTTTCCCATAGCTTAACCTTTTCCCTTAGCATAACCTTTTCAACTAATGTAACCTTTTCCCCTGCCCTAACCTTTTCACCTAACCTAACCTTTTCTCCTGGCCTAACCTTTTCCCCTCGCCTACCTTTTCCCCTACCCTAATCTTTTCCTCTTGGCCAATCCTTTTCCCCTGGCCTATTTTCCTTAGCCTAACCTTTTCCCCTAGCCTAACCTTTGCCACTAGTCTAGCCTTTGCCCCCAACCTAACCTTCTCCCTACCCCAACCACTTCCCATAGCCTAACCTTTTCCCCTAAACTAATCTTTACACCTAACCAGACCTTTTCCCATAGCCTAACCTTTCCCCTCACCTATCTTTTCCCCTATCCTAACCTTTTCCACAAGCCTAACCTTTTCCCTTGGCCTAACCTTTTTCCCTGGCCAAACATTTTCCCCAATCTTAACCTTTTCCCCTAACCTAACCTTTTCCCATAATCTAACCATTTCCCACAACCTAACCTTTTCCCATAGCCTAACCTTTTCCTCTAGCCTAAAACTTTTCCGGTAACCTAAACCTTTCCCCTAGCGTACTGTTTTCCCTTAGCCTAACCTCTCTCCTAGCCCAATCTTTCCCCTCGTCTACCCGTTCCCCCTAGACTAACCTTTTCCCTTGGCCTATTATTTTCCCCTGCCTAAGCTATTCCCCATCCTAACCTTCTCCCCTTGCCTTACCTTTTCCACTGGCCTAACCTTTCCCCTAACCTAACTTTTTCCCCTAACCTAACCTTTTCCCCTAGCCTAACCTTTCCCCCAGCCTAACCTTTTCCCTAACCCAACCATTTCCCATAGCCTAACCTTTTCTCCTAAACTAATCTTTACACCTAACCGGACCTTTTCCCATAGCCTAACCTTTCCCCTCGCCTATCTTTTCCCCTTTGCTAACCTCTTCCACAAGCCTAACCTTTTCCACAAGCCTAACCTTTTCCCTTGGCCTAATCTTTTCCCCTGGCCAAACATTTTCCCCAATCCTAGCCTTTTCCCCTAACCTAACCTTTTCCCTTGGCCTATCATTTTCCTCTGCTTAACCTTTTCCCCTGACCTAAGCTATTCCCCAGCCTAACCTTTTCCCCTTGCCTAACGTTTTCCACTGGCCTTTTTCCCCTAACCTAACCTTTTCCCCTAGCCTAACCTTTCCCCTAGCCTCACCTTTTCCCCTTGCCTAACCTTTTCCCCAGCTTAACCTTTTCAGCTAACGTAACCTTTTCACCTAACTTAAACTTTCCCCTAGGTTAACCATTTCACTTAAACTAACCTTTTCACTGAACCTTTTTCCCCCAGCTTAACCTTTTCCCTGGCCTAACCTTTTCCAATAGCCTAACCATTTCCGCTTGGCCAATCCTTTTCCCCCGGCCTTACCTTTCCCCCGGGCTTACCTTTCCCTTGGCCTAACCTTTTCCCCTGGCCTAACCTTTTCACCTTGCCTAACCATTTCTCTTTGCCTAAACTTTTTCCTGAACCTAACGTTTTCCCCAAGCCTTACCTTTTCACCTAGACTTATGTTTTCCCCTGGCATAACTTTCTCTCCGGCCTAATCTTTTCCTCTAGCCTTACCTTTTCCCCTAGCCTAAACAATTTCCCTAGCCTAATGTTTTCCCTTAGCCTAGCCTCTCCCTTAGCCTAATTTTTCCCCTAGCTTAACCTTTTCCCCTGGCCTAAGCTTTTTCCCTGGCCTTAGCTTTTCGCCTGGCCTAAGCTTTTCCCCAGCCTAACCTTTTCCCCTCATCTAACCCTTTCCCCTGGCCTAAACTTTTCCCCAGCCTAACCTTTGCCCCTAGCCTATCCTTTTCTTCTAGCCTAACTTTTTCCTCTAGCCTAATGTTTTCTGCAGCCTCACCTTTCCCCTAGTCTAACCTTTCCCCTAGGCTAAGCTTTTTCCCTAGCCTTACCTTTTTCCCAGGCTTAGCCTTTACCCCTAGCCTAACCTTTTCCCCCTTGCCTAACTCTTTCCCCTAGCTTAGTCTTTTCCCTTCACCTAACATTTACACCAAGCCCAACCTTCTCCCTAGCCTAACCTTTTCCCCTAACCTAAACTTTTGTTCATACCTAACCGTTTCCCCTGGCCTAAGCTTTTCTCTGGCCTAAACCTTTCTCCTGGCCTAAGTTTTTCCCATAGCCTAACTTTTTCCCCTAGCCAAACCTTTTCCCCTACTGTAACCTTCTCCCCTGGCCTAATGTTGTCCCCTTCCCAAACTTTTTGCCTAGCCTAATCCTTAGCTAAGTTTAACCTGTTCCCCTTGCGTAACCTTTTCCCCAGTCTAACTTTTTCCTCTAGCCTAACCTTTTTCCCTTGCCTAACCTTTTACCCTAACCTAACCATTTACCATAGCCTATCCTTTTCCCAGGCCAAACCTTTTCCCCTGACCTTACCGTTTCTCCTAGCCTCAGCTAATTCCCCTAACCTAACATTTACACCTAGCCTAACCTTTCCTAGAGCCTAACCTTTTCCCCTGGCCAAACCTTTTCCCAAACAGTAACCTTTACCTAGGATATAACTTTGCCCCTTGCCTAACATTTTCCCATAGCCTAACCTTTTCCCAAAGCCCTAGCCTAACTTTTTCAACTAGCCTTAACTTTTCCCCTATTGTAACCTTTTCCCCTAGCCCAACCTTTCTGCTAGTCTAACGATTTCTCCTAACCTAACCTTTCCCCTAACCTAATCTTTAAACGGTGCCTAACTGTTTCCCATAGCCTATCCTTTGCCCTTGCCTAACCTTTCCCCTAGCCCAACCTTTTCCCGTAGCCTAACCTTTCCCTTAACCTAAGCATTTCCCATAACATAACCTTATTCCCTAGCCTAACCATTTCCCCTAGTTTAAACTTTTTCCCGGTCTTAACCTTTTCCCCAAAGCCTAACCTTTCCCCCGGCCTGACATTTTCCAGTAGCCTAAGCTTTTTCCCTGGCCTAAGCTTTTTCCCTGGCCTAAGCTTGTCCCTGGCCTAACGTTTTCCCCTGGCCTAACCGTTTCCCCTAGCCTAACCATTTCCCATAGCGTAACCTTTTCCCCTAGCCTGACCCTTTCCAGTAGTCTAACCTTTTTCCCTGGCCTAAACTTTTCCCCCAGCCAAACCTTTTTCCCTTCTGTAACCTTCTCCCCTACCCTAATGTTTTCCCCCATGCCTAACCTTTCCCCTAGCTTAACCTTTTCCCCTAACCTAACATTTACACCTAGCCCAAGCTTTTCCCCTGGCCTAAAGGTTTCCCCTGGCCTACCCCTCCCTCCTGGCCTAACCTTCTCCCCTGGCCTAAACCTCTCCCCTGGCCTAACCTTCTTCCCTGGCCTAACCTTTTCCTCTTGCCTAACCTTTTCCCTGAGCCTTATGTTTTCCCCCAGCTTAACCCTTTCACCTACCCTAATGTTTTCCACTAGCCTTTCCCCAATCCTCGTCTTTCCCCTAGACTAACCTATTCCCATAGCCTAACCTTATCCCCTAAACTAATGTTTTCCCTCAATGTAATCTTTTCCCTTGGCCTAAACTTTTCTCCTGTCCTAACCTTTTCCCCTAGCCTAACCTTTCCCCTACCCTAACCTTTTCCCTTAGCTTTACCTTTTCCTCTGGCCAAACCTTTTCCCCTGGCCAAACCTTTTCCCCTGGCCAAACCTTTTCCCCTGGCCTAACCTTTTCCCCTGGCCTAACCGTTTCCCATGGCCAAACGTTTTTCTCCTGGCCTAACCTTTCCTCCTGGCCTAACATTTTCCCCTGGCCTAACATTTTCCCCCAGCCTAACTTTCTCCCTGGCCTAAACTTTTCCCCTAGCCTAAAGTTTTCCCTTACCCTAACCTCTCCCTTAGCCTAACCTTTACTCCTAGCCTAACCTTTTCATTCATTCAATAGTATTGAGCGCTTACTATGTGCAGAGCACTGAACTAAGCGCTTGGAATGTACAAATCGGCAACAGATAGAGACAGTCCCTGCACATTGACGGGTTTACGGTCTAATGGGGGGAGACAGACAAAAACAATAGCAATGAATAGAATCAAGGGGATGAACATCTCATTAAAACAATAACAATAAAAAGAATCAAGGTGATGCACATCTCATTAACAAAATAAATAGGGTAATGAAAATATATACAATTGAGCGAACGAGCACAGTGCTGAGGGGAGGGGAAGGGAGAGGGGGAGGAGCAGAGGGAAAGGGGGGAAAAGAGAGCTTAGCTGAGGGGACGTGAAGGGGAGTAGAGGGGGAGCAGAGGGAGCAGAGGGAAAAGGGGAAGCTCAGTCTGGGAAGGTCTCTTGGAGGAGGTGAGCTCTAAGTAGGGTTTTGAAGAGGGAAAGAGAATTAGTTTAGCAGAGGTGAGGGGGAAGGGCATTCTAGGACAGTGGGAGGACGTGGCCCAGGGGTCGACAGCGAGATAGGCGAAAATGGGGGATGGTGAGGAGGTGGGCGGCAGAGGAGCGGAGCGTGTGGGGTGGGCAGTAGAAAGAGAGAAGGGAGGAGAGGTAGGAAGGGGCAAGGTGATGGAGAGCCTTGAAGCCTAGAGTGAGAAGTTTTTGTTTCGTGCGGAGATTTACAGGCAACCACTAGGGGTGTTTAAGAGGGGGAGTGACATGCCCAGAGCGTTTCTGCAGGAAGATGAGCCAGGCTGCGGAATGAAGAATAGACTGGAGCGAAGAGAGAGAGGAGGAAGGGAAATCAGAGAGAAGGCTGACACAATAATCCAGCCGGGGTATTATGAGAGCCTGTACCAGTAAGATAGCCGTTTGGGTGGAGAGGAAAGGGCGGATCTTGGCGATATTATAAAGGTGAAAGACCAGCAGGTCTTGGTGATGGATGGATTGGATGTGTGGGGGTGAATGAAAGAGCCGAGTCAAATATGACACCGAGGTTGCGGGCTTGAGAGGCGGGAAGAATGGTCGTGCCATCCACTGTGATAGGGAAGTCAGGAAGAGGACAGGGCTGGGGAGGGAAGATGAGGAGCTCAGTTTTGGTCATGTTGAGTTTTAGGTGGCGGGCAGACATCCAGGTAGAGACGTTTTGGAGGCAGGAGGAGATACGAGCCTGAAGGGAGCGGGAGAGGACAGGGGCAGAGATGTAGATCTGTGTGTCATCTGCATAGAGATGATAGTTGAAGCCATGAGAGCGAATGAGTTCACCAAGGGAGTGAGTGTATATGTAGAACAGAAGAGGGCCAAGAACTGACCCTTGAGGAACCCCAACAGTTAGAGGATGGGAGGGGAGGAGGAGCCTGCGAAGGAGACCGAGAATGAATGGCCAGAGAGATAAGAGGAGAACCAGGAGAGGACGGAGTCCGTGAAGCCAAGGAGAGATAAGGTGTGGAGGAGAAGGGGATGGTCAACAGTGTCAAAGGCAGCTGAGAGGTCAAGGAGGATTAGGATAGAGTAGGAGCCATTGGATTTGGCAAGAAGGAGGTCATGGGTGACCTTAGAAAGAGCAGTCTCGGTAGAGTGGAGGAGACAGAAGCCAGATTGGAGGGGGTCCAGGAGAGAATGGGAGTTAAGGAATTCTAGGCAGCGAGTGTAGACAACTCGTTCTAGGAGCTTGGAAAGGAAGGGTAGTAGGGGGATAGGGCGATAACTTGAAGGGGAAGTGGGGTCGAGAGAGGGTTTTTTTAGGATGGGGGAGACATGGGCAAGTTTGAAGGCAGAGGGGAAGAAGCCATTGGAGAGTGAGTGGTTGAAGATGGAAGCTAAGGAGGGGAGGAGGGAAGGGGTGATGGTTTTTATACGGTGAGCGGGAATGGGGTCTGAGGCACAGGTAGAAGGGGTGGCACTTGCGAGGAGGGAGGAGATCTCCTCTGAGGATAGTGCAGGGAAAGATGGGAAAGTAGGGGAGGGGGTTGGGTGGGGAGGGGAGGCAGGAAGGGAGGAGTGACTTTGGGGAGCTCAGACCTTTTCTCCTGGCCTAACATTTTCCCCTGGCCTAACGTTCTCCCTGGCCTAACCTTTTCCCCAAGCCTAACATTTTCCCCTAGCTTTACATTTGCCCCTGGCCTAACCTTTTCCCATGGCCTAACATTTTTACCTGGCCTAACTGTTTCTCCTGGCCTAACATTTTCCCCTGGCCTAACGTTCTCCCTGGCCTAACCTTTTCCTTTATCCTAAACCTTTCCCCAACCTAAAGTTTTCCTTTACCCTAACCTCTCCCTTAGCCTAACCTTTTCTCCTAGCCTTACCTTTTCCCCTGACCTAACCTTTTCCCCTGGCCTAACCTTTTCCCTGACCTACCCTTTTCCCCCAGCCTGACCGTTTTCCTAGCCTAACCATCTCCCATAGCCTAACGTTTTCCCTTTCCCTAACCTTTTCCCCTGGCCTAAACTTTCCTCTGGCCTAACATTTTCCCCTGGCCTAACCCTTTCCAATAGCCTAAGCCTTTCCTCTGGCCTTACTTTTTCTTCTAACCTTACTTTTTCCCTTGGCCTAACCTTTTCCCCTGGCCTAACCTTTTCCCATAACCTCACCTTTTCCCTTGGCCTGAACCTTTCCCCAGCTTAATCTTTTCCCATGGCCTAACCTTTCCCCCTAGGCTTATGTTTTTGCCTAGCCTAACCTTTTCCCTTGGCCTAACCTTTTCCCCTAGCCTAACCTTTTCCTGTAACCTTACCTTTTCCCTTGGCCTGAACCTTTCCCCAGTTTAATCTTTTCCCATGGCCTAACTTTTTCCCCTAGGCTAACGCTTTTGCCTAGCCTAACCTTTTCCCCTAGCCTAACCTTTTCCTGTAACCTTACCTTTTCCCTTGGCCTGAACCCTTCCTAGCCTAACCTTTTCCGATGGCCTAACCTTTTCCCCTAGGCTAACGTTTTTGCCTAGCCTAACCTTTTCCCTTAGCCTAACCTTTTCCCTTAGCCTAACCTTTTCCCCTAAACCTAATCTTTTCCCCTTGCCTAGCCCTTTCCACTAGTCTAAGCTTTTTCCCTGGCCTAACCCTTTCCCCTAACCTAACCTTTCCCCAGCCTAACCTTTTCCCCAAGCCTAACGTTTCCACTATCCTAATGTTTTTGCCTAGCCTAACCTTTTCCCTTGACCTATCCTTTTACCTGGCCTAACCTTTTCCTCTGACCTAACCTTTTCCCTTAGCCTAACCATTTCCCCTGGCCTAACCTATTCCCATAGCTTGAACTTTTCCCGTAGCTTTAACATTTCCCGTATTCTAACCTTTTCCTCTAGCCTTAAAATTTCCCCTATTCTAACCTTTTCCCCTAGCCCAACCTTTCCCCTAGCCTAAACTTTATCCCAGCCTAACCTTTTCCCCTGGCCTAACCTTTGACCTAACACTGCTTTTCCCCTGGCTTACCTTTGCTCCCTGGCTTATCCTTTCCCCTGACCTAACCTTTTCCCTAGTCCTAACCTTTTCTCCTGGTCTAACCTTTTCCCGTAGCCTAATGTTTTTCCCTAGTCTAATCTTTTCCCTAGCCTATCCTTCTCCCTAGTCTATTCTTCTCCCTAGCCTAACCTTTTCCCCTAGCTAACCTTTTCCCCTGGCCTAACTTTTTCCCTTAGCCTAACCATTTCCCCTAATTTAACTATTTCCCATAGCCTAACCCTTTCACCTAGCCTAACCCTTTCACCTAGCCTGTCCTTTTCCGCTAGCCTAAACTTCTCCCTGGCATAACCTTCCCCCGGCCTATCCTTTCCCCTGCCCTAACCTTTTCTCAAGGCCTAACCTTTTCCCCTGCCCTAACCTTTTCTCAAGGCCTAACCTTTTCCCCATGCCTATCCTTTTCCCTTAGCCTAACTTTTTACCCTAGCCTATATCCTTTTCCCTTGCCTAACCTTTTCCCCCAGGCTTACCTTTTCCCCTGCCCAACCCTTTCCCCCTTGCCTAACCTTTTCCTCTTGCCTAACTTTTTTACCTAGCCTTTCCTATACCCTAACGTTTTTGCTTAGCCTAACCTTTTCCCTTGGCTTAACCTTTTCCCCTAGCCTAACATTTTCCCCTAGCCTAACATTTCCCCCTAGCCTAACCTTTTCCCCTGGCCTAACCTTTTCCCTGGCCTAACCTTTTCCCCTAGCCTAACCTTTCCCCTAGCCTAACATTTTCGGCTAGTCTAACTTTTTCCCTTGGTCTATCCTTTGTCTGACCTAACCTTTTCCCCTGGCCTATCCTTTTCCCTTAGCCTAACTTTTTCCCCAATTCTACCCTTTTCCCCAGCCTAAACTTTTCCCAAGGCATAACTTTTTCCCTGCCCAAACCTTTTCCCCTTACCTAACATTTCCCCTAGCCTATCCTTTATCCCCCAGTCTAATCTTTTCCCTGGCGTATCCTTTTCCCTAATGTACCCTTTTACCCTAGCCTTAACTTTTCCCCTAGCCTTAACTTCTCCCCTAGTCTAACCTTTTCCCCTGGCCTAACCTTTCCCCTAGACTAAACTTCTCCCTTGGCCTATCCTTTTCCCAAAGCCTAACCTTCTCCCTTGGCCTATCTTTTCCCCTGGCCTAACCTTTTCCCAAGCCTAACCTTGCCCCTAAACTAACCTTCTCCCTTGGCCTATCCTTTCCCCTGGCCTAACCTTTTCCCCTTGGCCTACCCTTTTCCCCTGCCCTAAATTTTTCCCTTAGCCTAACCTTTTGCCTTGACCTATCCTTTCCCTTAGCCTAACCTTTTCCCCTAGCCCAACCATTTGACATAGCCTAAACGCTTCACCTAGCCTAACCTTTTCTGCTAGCCTAAGCACCTACCTGGCCTAACCTTCTCCCTGGTCTAACCTTTTCCCAAAGCCTAAGATTTTTCCCCAGCCTAGCCTTGTCCCCTGGCCTAACCTTTTCCCGGGCCTAACCATTTCCCCAGCTTAATCTTTTTCCTTAGCCTAACCTTTTTCCCTGGGCCTAACCTTTTCCCCTTGCCTAACCTTTTCCCTTAGCCTAACCTTTTCCCATAGCCTAACCTTTTCCCCTGGCCTAACCTTTTCCGGTAGCCTATCTTTCTCCCTGGACTAACCGTCTCCCTGGCTCAACCTTTTTCCCTAGACTAACCTTTTGCCCTAGCCTAACCTTCCTCCCAACTTACCTTTTCCCATAGCCTAACCTTTTCCCCGGCCTAAACTTTGCCCTAGCATAACCTTTTCCCTTGACTTAACCTTCTCCCCTGGTCTATCCTTTTCCCTGACCTAAACATTTCCTGTGGTCCAGTCTATTCCCTTAATATAATCTTTCCCATAACCTAACCTTTCCCCTAGCCAATCCTTCTCCCTGGTCTAACCTTTTCCCTCGGCCTATACTTTTCCCAGACCTAATCTTTTCCCCTGGCCTAACCTTTTTCCCTGGCCTAACCTTTTCCCATAGCCTAACCTTTTCCTCTAACCTTAACTTTTCCCTATTCTAACCTCTTTCCCTAGCCTTAACATTTCCCCTACTCTAAACTTTTCCCCCAGCCTAAACCTTCAACTACTGTAACATTTTAACATTTTAACATAGCTTAACATTTTTTCCATGCTCAACCTTTTCCCTTGGCCTATCCTTTACCCTGACCTAACCTTTTTCCTTGTCTTAACCTTTTCCCTTAGCCTGACCTTTACACCTAGGCTCAACTTTTCCCATAGGCTAACCTGTCCTTTGGCCTAACCTTACAGCTAGCCTAACCTTTTCCCCTAGCCAATCCTTCTCCCTGGCCTAACCTTTCCCTCGGCCTATCCTTTTCCGCTAGCATTCCCCGGCTTAAACTTTTCCCATGGCCTAACCTTTTACCCTGACCTAAGCTTTTCCCTAGCCTAACATTTCTCCTGACTTAAACTTTACACCTTGCCTAACCTTTTCCCGTACCCTAACCCTTCCCCTCGCCTAACCTTTTGGCCTAGCCTAATCTTTTCCCATAACCCAACCTTTTCCCCTAGCCTAACCTTTCCCTTAATCTAACCTTTCCCTTAGCCTAAACTTTTCCCTTAGCCTAAACTTTTCCCCTGGCCTAAACTATTCTCCTAGCCTAACCTTTCCCCTAACCTAAACTGTACACCATGCCTAACATTTTCCATAGCCTAACCTTTACCCTTAGCCTAAACTTTTCCCCTAGCCTAAACTTTTCCCCTAGCCTAAACTTTTCCCCCAGCCTAACCTTTTCCCTAGCCTAGCCATTTTCCATAGCCTATTTCCCCAGCCTAACGTTTTCCTCTAACCTAACCTTTTCCCCTGTCCTAACCTATTCCACTTCCCTAACCTTTCCCCTGGACTAACCTCTCCCCTGGCCTAACCTTTTTGCTGACCTAACTTTTTCTCGTGGCCTAACCTTTTCCCTTAGACTAACCGTTTCCCTTAGTTCAACCTATTCCACTAGCCTAACCTTTTCCCCTATCCTAATCTTTCCTCCTAACCTAAACATTTCTCATAGCCTAACTTTTTCCCAGGCCTAACCTTTTCCCCTAGCCTAAAACATTTCCCTTACCTTAACCTTTTCCCATGACCTAACCTTTTCCCCTAGCCTAAGCTTTCCCCCAGCCTAACCTTTTCCCCTAGCCTAACCTTTTCCCATAGTCCAACCTTTTACCCCAGCTTAACATTTTCCCCTTGTCCTAACCTTGCCCCTGACCTAAACTTTTCCCCTTGCCTAACCTTATCCCATAGCGTAAACTTTCCTCTTGCCTGAACTTTTCCACTAGTTTAACCTAGTGGAAAAACTTTCCCCCTATCCTAACCTCTTCCCCTAGCCTAACCATTTAACTTAGCCTAAACATTTCCCTTCATCTAACCTTTCCCTGGCCTAACCTTTTCCCTTAGTCTAACCTTTTCTCCTGGCCTAACCTTTTCCCCGAGCATAGCCTTTTCGCCTACCCTAACCCTTTCGCATAGCTTGAATTTTTCCCCTATTCTAATATTTTCCCTTAGCCTAACCTCTCCCATAGCCAAAGCTTTCACCTTGCCTAAACGTTTCCCCTAGCCTAGGCTTTTCCCTTGGCCTTTACCTTTTTCCTGACCTAAACTTTTCCCTTGGCCTAACCTTTACCCCAGCCTAACCTTTTCCCCTATCCTTAACGTTTCCCCTTGTATTACCTTTTCCCTGGACTAACCTTTTCACCTGGCCCAACTTTTTCTTTTAGCCAAACCTTTTCTCGTAGCCTAATCTTTTCCACAGGCCTAACCTTTTCCCTTAGATTAACCATTTCCCTTAGATTAACCATTTCCCTTTGTTTAACTTTTTCCCCTATCCTAACCTTTTCTCCTAACCTAACCATTTCCCATAGCCTAACCTTTTCCCCTAGCCTAACCTTTTCCCTTAGCCTAAAACCTTTCCCCTACCTTGACCTTTTCCCCTGGCCTAAGCTTTTCCCCTGCCTAACCTTTTCCCCTAGCCTAGCCTATCCCGTAGTCTAACCTTTTCCCCCAGCTTAACCTTTTCCCCAGCCTAACCTTTTACCATACCCTAACCTTTTCCCCAGCATAGCCTTTTCGCCTAGCGTAACCTTTTCCCCTAGCCTTAACTATTCCCCTATTCCAACCTTTTCCCCCAGCCTGACCATTTCCCTAGCCTAACCATTTCCCATAGCCTAACGTTTTCCCTTTCCCTAACCTTTTCCCCTGGCCTAAGCCTTTTGACGGCTAACCTTTTAGGGCTAACCTCTTCCTCTGGCCTAACCTTTTCCCCTACCCTAAACTTTTCCCCTAACCTAACTTTTTCACCTAGACTACACTTTTCCCGTACCCTAACCTTTCCCCTCAACTAACCTTTCCTCTAGCCTATCCTTTTCCCCTGACCTAACATTTTCCCCTAGCATAACCTTTTCTGTGTTTAAATCTTTCCCCTGGTCTTACCTTTCCCCATAGCCAAACCCATTCTCCTAGCCTAAGCTTTTCCTCTAACCCAATTTTTACTCCTAGCCTTTTTCCCATAGACTAACTTTTCCCCTCGCATAACATTTCCCCCTGGCCTACCATTTTCCCCTAGCCTAACCTTTTCCCCTGGCCTAACCTTTTCCCTTAGCCTAAAACCTTTCCCCTACCTTGACCTTTTCCCCTGGCCTAAGCTTTTCCCCTGCCTAACCTCTTCCCCTAGCCTAGCCTATCCCATAGTCTAACCTTTTCCCCAGCCTAACCTTTTACCAAACCCTAACCTTTTCCCCTAGCATAGCCTTTTCACCTAGCGTAACCTTTTTCCCTAGGCTTAACCTTTCCCCTATTCCAAACTTTTCCCTCAGCCTGACTGTTTCCCTAGCCTAACCATTTCCCATAGCCTAACGTTTTCCCTTTCCGTAGCCTTTCCCCTTTGCCTATCATTTTCCCCTAGCCCAACCTTTTCCCCTGGCCTAAACTTTTCTGCTGGCCTAACCTTTTCCCTGGCCTAGCCCTAACCCTAACCCTAATCAACACCAACCCTGGACCCTCACCATAAACTGAACCAAAAGCCTAACCCTAATTCTACACCCAATCTTAGCCCTAACCTTAGCCCTAAACTTAACCGTAACCCTAGCCCTAAGCCCAGCCTCAAGTCTACAATTAACCATAACACTCACCCAAACCCTAACTCTAACCCTACTCTAAATCTAATCGGAAGCCTATCCCTGTATACTTGTGGCCTAGGTCTAATCTGATCCTGGCCCTAACCATAAACCTAAACCCAATCCTAACTATAATCCCAACCAAAACTCTGACCCTAAACCTAAACCTAACATTTTCCTTTAACGAACCTTAACTCTAGTGGTAACTCTCACCCTAACTTTAGCCCTCCCACTAACCCTAACCCTAATTATCCATCATCACAAGAATAATGATTACAAAAAACTGGCATTTGTTAAGCGTTTACTTTGGGCCAAGCACTGGCTACAGCGCTGAAGTTGATTCAAGAGCATCAGGGTGGACAAAGTCAATGTCTCACATAAGCATCACTGTCTTGATCCCCATATTACTGATGAGGTAATTGAGGCACAGAGAAGTTAAGTCATTTGACCAAAATCACAGAGTGGACATGTGGCAAGACATCTTTAATACGAACCCTACCCCTACACTGAGCCTTAACCCTTTACAATAACCTTAACCCTAAGCCTAACCATTCCCTTCAAATTAGCCCTAGCCCTACTGTCAACCCTTAACCAAACCAGAAATTTAGCTCCAACCCTAGTCGTAACCCCAATCTTAACCCTAATCCCAGCCCTAGCCATAACTCCTAACCCTAAACCTTATTCCAAAACCTAACTGCAACACTGACCGTAACCCTAGACTTAAGCCTAGGCTTTGCCCTAACTCTAACCCTAACCCTAAACAGCTCTCTGCTCCTCCTCCCCTCCCCATTGCCCCTACTCCCTCCCTCTGCTCTACACCCTTCTCCTCCCCACAACACTTGTATATATATCTACATATATTGCTCTATTTATTTTATTGATGATGTGCATTTATCTATGGATCTATTCATCCATTTGAATGGTAATGATGGTTGCCTACTTGCTTTGGTGTGTTGTCTTTCTCCCCCTTCTAGACTGTGAGCCTGTTGTTGGGTAGGAATTGCCTCTATCTGTTGCTGAATTGCACTTTTCAAGCACTTAGTACAGTGCTCTGCACACAGTAAGCGCTTACTAAATATGATTGAATGAATAATCCTAGCCATAAATCAAACAATAACACCCTAACTTAAAAATAACCCTACTCCTAACCCTAACTAGACCTGACTTTGACATTAGCCCTAGCCGTCCCCTTAGCCCTAACCTTAAAGCTAACATTCACACTAACAAAGAATACTAATTATTCATTCATTCATTCAATCATATTTATTGATCGCTTACTGTGTGCAGAACACTGTACTTAGCGCTCGGAATGTACAATTCGGCAACAGATAGAGGCAATCCCTGCCCAACAATTGGCTCACAGTCTAAACGGGGGAGACAGACAACAAAACAAAATAAAACAAAACGCGTAGTCTGGCGTCAATATCATCAAGATAAATAGAATCATACATATATACATATAATTAACAAAATAATTAGAGTAACAAATAATAAATACAAATATGCACAAGTGCTGTGAGGAGGGGAAGGGGGAAGAGCAGAGTGGGGAGTAGGGGAAATGGGGAGGGAAAGAGGAGCAGAGGGAAACGGAGGGCTCAGTCTGGGTAGGCCTCCAGGAGGAGGTGAGCTCTCAATAGTGCTTTGAAGAGAGGAAGAGAGTTAGTTGTTAGAGTCAGATGTGAGGAGGGAGTGCATTCCAGGTCAGTGGTAGGACGTGGGCCAGGGGCGACGGTGGGACAGGTGCAAATGAGGAACCATGAGGAGGTTAGCGGCAGAGGAGCGGAGTGTACAGGGTGGGCCGTAGAAGGAGAGAAGGGAAGTGAGGTAGGAAGGGGCTAGGTGATGGAAAGCTTTGAAGCCAAGAGTGAGGAGTTTTTGTTTTATGTGAAGGTTGATAGGCAACCACTGAAGGTTTTTGAGGAGGGCAGTGACATGTCCTGAGCATTTCTGTAGAAAGATGATCCAGGCAGCAGAATGAAGAATAGACTGGAGTTGGGAGAAACAGGATCAGAGAGGAGGCTGACACAATAATCCAATCGGGATATTATGAAAGCTTGTACCAGGCAAGGTAGCAGTTTGGATGAAGAGGAAAGGACAGATCTTGGCAATATTGTGAAGGTGAGACCGGCAGGTTTTGGTGACAGATTGGATGTGTGGGGTGAATGAGAGAGCAGAGTCACGGATGACACCAAGACTGTGGGCCTGTGAGACAGGAAGGATGGTAGTCCTGTCCACAGTGATACAGAAGTCAGGGAGAGGACAGGGTTTGGGAGGGAAGATAAGGAGCTCAGTCTTGGACATGTTGAGTTTAGTTGGCAGGCAGACATCCAGATGGAGATGTCCTGGAGGCAGGAGGAGATATGAGCCTGAAGGGAGAAGAAGAGAATAGGGGAGGAGATGTAGATTTGGGTGTTATTTGCATAGAGATGATAGTTGAAGCTGTGGGAGAGAGTGAGTTCACTAAGAGAGGGAGTATAGATGGAGAACACAAGGGGGCCAAGAACTAACCCTTGAGGAACCCCTACTGTTAGTAGATGGGAGCGGGAGGGGGAGCCCATGAAGGAGACTGAGAATAAACGGCCAGAGAGATGAGGAGAACCAGGAGAGGAGGGAGTCCATAAGGTAAAGTTAGATAAAGTGATAAGCAGAAGGGGATGGTCGATAGTGTCAAAGGCAGCTGAGAGGTCGAGAAAGATTAGGATAGAGTAGGAGCCATTGTATTTGGCAAAAAAGAGGTCATTGGTAACCTTTGAGAAGTCAGTTTCAGTGGAGTGGAGGGGATGGAAGCCAGATTGGAGGGGGTGCAGGAGAGAGTTGGAGTTGAGGAATTCAAGGCAGGGAGTGTAGATGATACGTTCTAGGAGTATGGAAAGGAAGGGCAGGAGGGAGATAGGACAATAACTGAAAGGGAAAGTGGGGTCAAGAGAGGGTTTTTTTAGGATGGGGGAGACATTGGCATGTTTGAAGGCAGAGGGGAAGAAACCATTGGAGAGTGAGTGGTTCAAGATGAAAGTTGAAGAGGGGAGGAGGGAAGGGGTGATAGTTTTTATTTCATAATGAAATAGGTGATCAGATCATTGGAAGTGAGGGATGGAGGAGGGGGAGGAACAGGGGGCCTGAGGAGAGAGTGAAATGTCAGAAACAATTGGCGGGGGTGATGAGCATAGACGTCAATGAGGGAAGAAAAATAGTTTTGCCTGGCAGAAGAGAGGGCAGAGTTAGAGAAGCAGCGTGGCTCAGTGGAAAGAGCACGGGCTTTGGAGTCAGAGGTCGTGGGTTCGAATCCCTGCTCGGCCACATGTCAGACATGTGACTTTGGGCAAGTCACTTAACTTCTCGGTGCCTCAGTTACCTCATCTGTAAAATGGGGATTAAGGGGATTAAGACTTTGAGCCCCACGTGGGACAACCTGATTCCCCTGTGTCTACCCCAGCGCTTAGAACAGTGCTCGGCACATAGTAAGCACTTAACAAATACCAACATCATCATCATCATCATTAAGGCAGGAAAGGCTAATCTTAAACCTAAACCTTACCCTAGCCCTAAGCCACACCCTAACCCTGTCCCTATTGCTTGCCCTGACCCTAGCCATAACCCTAACCCCAACCCTATTCCTATCCCTAGCCCTAACCATAATCCTGGCCTTAAGCCTAACCCTAACTCCCAGGATTCCCAAAGTGTGTCTGGGGATGCCTAAGGGTGGGTTAAAATAGTAACTCTTTAGAAATGTTATCATTATTATTATTATGAATAAGGAACCTAATTCTGTCCCTAACCCTAATCCTGGCCCTTACTCTAAACTCAACCTGAGTTTATTCTATTCCTCTATTCCTAACCTTAAACCTATCTCTAACTCTAAACCGCACCATGATGCTAAGTATACAGGGGTTACAGAAGCCTGTGTGGGGGCTGTGTGAGTGCCGTCTTCCAGCCCTGAAATGCTTTTCACACTGCAACTATCTCAAGAGCAACAAACTGTGCTAAACCAAACCCTAGACCTAAAACTAACCTTAGCCCTAACACTCCACCTAGCACTTACCCTAAACCTCACCATAATCCTAAACCTACCTCTGGCCTTAGCCTTACCCCAATCTATTACCCGAATCTATTCCTAAAACTTTCTAACCCAAACCAAAACCCTAAACCCTAGTCTTTAACCCTAACTGTACCACTAATACTAACCCTACACCTCACCATAACCCTAACCCTAACATATACTCTAACCCTTACTCTTAGCCTAGCCCTCGGCCTAGCCCCAGCCCTAATTCTAACCTTAAAACCTGTACCTAACAATAACTTTAGAAGTTTAGGAGTTAGTTAGAAGTATCTCACCCAAACCTTAACCCCGTGTGTTAATCCAAAAACTAATTCTTACGCTAACAGTAGACCTTACTCTAACCCTGTCGCCCCAGTCTCAGCTCTAGCTCTTTCCCTGAATAAAAAACCTAAGCATAGCCTTCACTGTAACTCCCCAGCATGTGGGGCCAGGATCCATGTGGGTGATTTCTTCCATCCCCAGAAACTACACCAAGGCTACAGATTGCCCTAATCCTAACTGTAACCCTAACTTTAACCCAAACCCTAACCCTCATCCTAGTCGTACTACAAATCTTAAACCTAATTCTACACCTAAGTCTAACCCTAAACCTCAGTCTCCAGCCTCTGGAAGTGTATCTGAAGATACGTGTGGGTTGGCTCTTTCAGCTCTAAGAATGTCATTCAATCTCAATCTCTCGCAAGGCAAGAGATTGCCCTGACCCAAAACAGAACCACAACCCTAAAATGAACCTGACCCACCATTAACAATGGCAATTACCCTAACTCTAGCCCTAAATCCTGGCCCTAGACCAAGCACTGACCTTAACCAGAACCATAAACCTAACCCTAAAACTAACTTTAAACATCAACCTGACCCTAGCCCTAGCCTGAACCCTAACCCTAATCTTGACTCTAACCCTAACTCCCAGAAATGGGTCTGGCGCCCTGTGTCCGTGGAACTTTTCAGCTGCAAGTATGCCTTTCAAACTGTAACTCTTCCAGGGCAAAAAATTAACCTAACCAAACCTATGCCTATGCCTAACCCTAAACTTCATCCTACCTAATCCTACCTTTAAACCTAAACCTAACAATAACTAACTCTAACCTTAGCCCTAACCTTAAAACTAAGTCCAAATCCTCAGGGCTGCATGACTGGGGGCCTGTGGAGGGGGAAACTTTCATCCCCAAGAATGGTGCTCAACCTGTAACTCTTTTTCAAGGGAACAAATTGCCCTTATGCTAACCCTGGTCCTAAACCTAATCCCAACTCTACCCCTACCCCTATCCCTACCCCTAAACCAAACCTTCACCCTAATCCAAAATCTGAATATAACCCTAACCCTAACTATAATGCTAGTCCTAACCCCAGTGGTAACCATAGCCTTTGCCCTTTCCATATTCTAACTCTAAATCTAACATTGACCCCAACTCTAGCACTAGGCCTAATCCTATCATTAACCCAAGGCTTAGCCCTAACACTAAACCTAATGCTAAACCTAACCCTAAACGTGACCCTAAACTTCACCGTGAACCTAGCCCTAGGCCTAGCCCGAGCCCTAGTCCGAACCCTAAATTTAACCCTAGCCCGAACTCTGACCCTAATCCAACTTGCCCTAACCCTAACCCAAACCATAAAGGTAACATTAATCCTCAACCTGTCTAATCCTAACCCTAAACACTAACCCTAACTGTAAGCCTAGCCCCAACCTTAATCATAGCATTAACCCTAAACTTGGCCCTATCCCTAACCGTAACCTCAACCATAATCCTCATCCTAACCTTAACCTTCACCAAAACCCAAACCCAAACCCTAAACCTATACGTAAACCCAACCCTGTCCCTAATCCTCTTCCGAGGCCTAACTCTAACCCTATTCCTAACTCTAAAATTAGCACTACGCCTAGCAGTTAATCTAATGGTAACCTTCACCCAACCCTAACTCTAGCTCAAACCTTAGCCCTAACCCTAAATTTAGCCCTAAGGCTAACCCTAACCCTAAACTTAACCCTAACCTTACTCTTAGCCCTAACACTAGCCCTAGACCTGGCCCTAGCCCTAACGTTAACCTTACCCCTAACACAAATCCTAACCATCACCCTAAACCTAGCCATAAATCTAACCCCAACTCTAGCCCTAGATCTAGTCCTTGCTCTTACCACTAATCCCAATTCTAAGCAAAACCCTAACCCCAAACTTAACTTCATCTCTAATCCTAACCCTAACTTTTATCCTAAACCTAAGCGTAACCCTAACTGTAGCCCTACAACTAGGTCTGCACCTAACCCTATCCCTACCCTAGTAGCTGGAGCCCGGCCCTGGGAAACAAAAGGTCATGAGTTCTAATTCCAGCACCACCATTGGTCAGCTGGGTGACCTTGTCCAAGTCACTTCACTACTCTGGGCCTCAGTTCCTTCATCTGGAAAATGGGGATGGAGACCTGGAGCCCTCCGTGTGACAATGATTATGTTTAACATGATCTCGTATCTACCCCAGCACTAAGTACGGTGCCTGGCACATAGTAAGTGCTTAAGAAATACCCTGATTATTATTATTATTATTATTAATACCTAAGCCACACAGGAGTTCTTCTCTCACACTGACTGGAACACTAACCCTAAACCTAACCCTAACCTCAAAAACAAACCTAACCCTAATCTTGAGCCCAAAGTTGACCCTAACCCCAACTCTAAACTTAAACCAAGGCCTAACTCTAAAGCTTATCTTAATGCTAACTCTAACCCTACCTCTATTTTTTACTCCTACCAGAGCCCTAGCCCTAACCCTAACACTATTCCCACCCTAACCCTAATCGTAACCCTAAATCTAACCCCAAATCCTAATCATCATCCTAACCCTAAATCTACCCCTAAGCCTAACCATAAATAAAATCCAAAACCTAACCCAAGCCTTATCCTTAACCATAACGCCAACCCTAAACCTACCACTAATTCTAACACTAAATTTAATCCTAACCCTAGCCAAACTCTAAACTTTACTCAGTGGAAAGAGCCCGGGCTTGGGAGTCAGAGGTCATGGGCTCTAATTCTGACTCCACCACTTGTCAGTTGTGTGACTTTGGGCAAGTCACTTAACTTCCCTGGACCTCAGTTACCTCATCTGTAAAATGGGGATTGAGAGTGTGAGCCCCACGTGGGACAGTGACTGTGTTCAACCCGATCTGCTTAAATCCACCCCAGCGCTTAGTACAGTGCCTGGCACATAGTTAAGTGCTTAACAAATACCATAATAATAATTATTATTATTATTATTTACTCTAACCCTAACCTTAATTCTGAACCCAATCTTAACATTAGCCCTAACCCTAACCTTAACCCAAACTTCAATCTTAACACTAGATCTAGCTCTTAATCTCGCTTTAACCCTGTAACGGCACATGCCATCAAGTTACCCAGATTCCGGAAAAGGAAGCAGACCACGCCAGTCAGGCTTAGTGAGATCTATATAAACGTGGTTTATTTGGGGAAGTTACTTACGGGACAGCCCTGGGTGGCGGCACGGCACAGGAGACACACCACACCCCGCCTAACCAGAGCCAACCCTTTATATGCCACATGACATCACTACAAAAGCAAAATAGCTTAGATAAGGTGTTTACCAGCTAAATCTGCGCATGTCCAGAGCGCATACCATACTTGCGAAAACACAACCTTGGCCTTAAAACTCTGGCGGGTCAGAGCCGGGGCACAAAATCCCCTACATTCCACCCTTCTGATCCGCTCATACAATCTTAGCCCGATAGTCTTCCGCAGAGGTCCCTGAGCGGTTCACAAGGGGCTTCACCGTCAGAGAGGCGATGTGTGCCCCACAAAAGTTGACACATTGGAGGTACATACCACAACAACAATATACACCCATGCAAATGAGGAGCAGGATACCTCCCGCGCAAAGGACATAAAGCATGTAATGCCTCCAGCCCACTCCCCATGCCTGCAACCACTTGTCAGCACTGTCCTGGGGGGCAGAAAGGTGCTCTATTTCCTGCCGCATGTATTCTAAATAATGTCACGTTACCCTCTTCATCTGGAATGTATACACAGCATGTGGTACATACTACAGCGCAAGTTCCCCCTTGGGCCGCAGTTAGAATGTCGAGGGCCATGTGGTTCTGTAACACTACCTTTCGCATATGTGCCACCTCAATGTTAAGGAGGGACAGACGGTGGTAACTATCATTTATAGCAGCTTGTGCAAATGCGTTCAAAGCTTCTACTTGCGCCATTACTAATTCTAGACCTATCCCGGGAGTAAATACATTTAGGAGGTGGTTATACCAGTGGAATACCTCCCTGGTCCAATGAGCCCATACAAGGGGCAGGTTTGAAACTGCAGCTGGCAGGTGCCTCTGTACCTGCCCTTGGGAAAAAAACGTATCCTATGGTGCATCAGTCTACCCAACCTGCAGCTAGCCATGGCCACAGATACGGTCCGCAGCTCCACTGTGTCCCGTTTGGGGCCAAGTGGACCAAAGTCGACTCAGACGTTCTTTGAGCCAGGTCAATGTGCACCATTCACCTGCCAGGTATAATTGCACAGCAGCCGGGGGGGTCCAATCCACCCTTAAGGGAGGCATGGGGCAATGGGGTGACCCTGCCACACTTAAACACCATACTGGGTCCTCCTGCTGTTCCCAACAGAGTGTGGCGGAGGCAGCTAATTGCCCAGACCCCGCTGTCACCCACATTCGACCCATCCAGAGCTGATAAGTGTCCAAATTCCGAGTGGTGTTGAGCAGGTCTTGGTCTCGCAGCCGAGCCTCGGAACGGGTCTGACCACTGTTGAAGGTGCAATTGTGTCCGGGTCCTGGGCTCTCCACTGGCCATGGGCTGGCAGCCACCACTCCATCCCAGGCATGCACCGCAGTCCAGTCTGTCCCACGCAGAGGGGATACCCACCACGGGATACCTGAAACACTGGATACTTGCAGGTGGGCACACACCCAACAATCAGACTGATTCATCACAGAGGCCATGGTGCTTGCCCAGTGAAGAAAGACGTTCCCTGTAGCCGGCACAAATCCAGCCAGAAGGAGTGCTAAGCTTAAGGGCGAAAGGACAACATGTTAGACAGAACCTGAATGGGGCAGTCTTCCCAGTCTATCAGGATCAAGGTAGTGGGGGAGCCGAGGTCTGTGAAGACCTCGGCAACCTGCGATACCTTCCTTGGCAACGCATACCATACTCTCTGCCCCTCAATCACTGCACATTCATCTTTAGGTAAGGCTATCGGGGGGGGGGGGGCACTGCTCCATCCTAGGAATGCTAGATCTGTTCCAGCTGCGATGGTCTGCATCCCTAACCACACGTAAGAGCAGGAGGTGGGGCCCTCATCCAGCAAAATGTGAGGTACCCAAGTCATGTTGGCCGCCTCAGGGAAACCCCAAGGGACACACCATCCTACCCAGCCCGGTGGGATAGTCCATTTCACTCCCCATTGTAGAGCTCCTGGCCCGGGCTCTATGGCCCGGGGAGTGCTTAAAATCAGGGTGTTCCGAGATGCGGTAAGGCATATCGTGCAAGGGGTACCATTTGCATTTGTTGTCGGAACTGCTTTGATTGCCATGACCACAGGGGGAGCTGACTGGTGCAACAAGGCGTATGCTGTCTTATCCCCTTAGGGGCCATATTGATGGCCTGCAGTGCTTCGGCCAACACTTTGGTCCACCCCTTGAGTGAAGGGTGACCTAGCAGCAGGCGGAGTTGTTCCTTTAATATACAATTAAAGTGCTCGGCCAGCCCGGCAGCAGTGGGGTTATATGGTAGGTGGTATCTCCATTCCATTCCATTCTCCTGAGCCCATTCTCTGACTCGTGCACCTGTGAAGTGGGTCCCCCTATCACTATCAATATGAGACACAGGGCCATACATTTTGACTAGTTGGCGTAGGCTCCAAATGGTAGCATTTTGATTAGTTTTCCCACAAGGGAATGCCTGTAAAAGTCCAGTGGCTGTGTCCACACAGGTAAAGGCATATTTCTGCTGTTCACTAATCGGGAGGGGCCCGATGTAGTCAACTTACCAGGCCTGAGTAGGTGTATCACCATGGTAGATATGGCCCATGCCCTTGGGGACGGCCCTAGGTCTCAGGCTAAAGCACACTGGACATTGCACAACTGCTTCTTCCAGTGCACTGAGAGCGAGTGGTAAGCCTGAGGCCTGTGCAATCCGCCATCCCGCTTTGGCTCCTCTATGTCCACTGCGACGGTGGACCCAGTCTGCCATTTCTGTTGGGCTAGAGGGCACTATAGTGTGCATTTGGGCAATAGCATCTGCCTCCTGGTTACCAGGGGGTGTTATATTACAGTGCACCGGGACATGATATACTGTAAGATCCTCTGTGGCAGCAGCTATTCGGGCTCAAATGTCGCTCCACATATCTGCTCCCCACAAGGGCTTATCCCTGACCGACCAGGCCTCACATTTCCATTGCCCATCCACATAGTAAGACCTCGATACACTGCCCAGCTGTCCATACAGAGAGATAAGGATAACGGCTCGTGGGTAAGAACCAGCCAGGCGGCACGCAACTCGGTCCATTGACTATTCTTACCATCCCCCTCTTCCAACCACACGGTATCAGTGCAGGGTTGTATGGTTACAGCTGACCAAAGTGGGGGGTTACCTCGGCATGACCCGTCAGTGTACCATGCCATCTCAGGAATAATCCATGTATCCTCATGGACCCGAGGTGGAGGCTCTATATCCCTTGGAGTGGATGGCACCTCCGGGTCCACAAACCGCACGGGTCCCAGTAGGCATTGTAATTCCGCGGACAGTGGGCTGCGTGATAATTGTCCTCTTTGTTGTAAGTATGCATGCCATTTTAACAGCGTCTGTGCCTGAGCTACGGCTGATGAAGGACATCCAAACAAGGCATGCACCCACCCAGCTTGGGGTAGGTTGTGCGTACAGTGACTTCGGTAGCCCCAGTCAAGGGCTCTACATGTTGTAAGGTAAGGTATAAGGCATACAACTGCTTCTCAATGGCCGTATATCATCCCTCGGCCCCTTTCCATTCTTGCGACCAGAACCCTAAGGGGATATGGCCCTCCGGGCCAGTCTGTCATAGGGCCTAGCCCATGTCATCCTCATCAACATGGACATCCAGAGAGAATGGGACTCCAGGCATACAGGTGCCTAAGGCCTGTACTTGCACTACCAGCACTTTAACCTTTTCAAATGCTTGCTGTTGTTCAGTCCCCCAGTCCCATTGGGCTCCCCTCTTTGCCAGTCGATACAGGGGGCGGGAGGTTTGCACTAGATGAGGGACAAAACTCCACCAGAATCCCACTAAGCCTAAGAATGCTTGTACCTCCTTGACAGTTGTAGGGATAGGATTTTGTTGTATTTTATCAATGACAACCCGTGGCATCACCCGCCTCTTACCCGACCAGACAACCCCCAGAAACCTGACCGATGTTCTGGGCCCCTGGATTTTGTCAGGGTTCACCTCCCATCCTGGGTTCATAGGTGTGCCACAAGAGCGCTTGATATGTCCTGTAATACAGAAGTGCTATCCACAGTTAACATAATGTCATCAATATAACACACCCAGGGTTGCGTCATATGGAATGGAAACTTTCCAAATCTCCGGCCACCAATCTACGGCAAATGGTGGGGCTGTGGACATATCTTTGGGAGAGAACTTGGACAGTCCACTGTCACCCTTCCCATGTGAAGGCAAACTGGTCCTGAAACCCAGGGTCTAAGGGTACGGCTGTTCTGGGTCCAGGGGAAAACAAAACACATTACCATGGATTAAGGTACATTCTGCCCCAGTGTCCACCAGGGCTAGGACCCGCTGCTTAGTGGTGCGGGTCCAGTAAATCACCATCTCTGCATTGGAGCCTCAGGTCTCCCACCAGGGCCTGCACTTGGGGGGAAGACCATGGGTCCACCCCTAGGGAGGGGCTGGGCTAAGAACCAGCCCTCCTCTGACACCACCCCTAGGGGAGGGGCTGGGGCGAGAACCAGCTCTCCTCCGCCACTTCCCCCTCTTCTACCATCGCGGGGGCCGGGGAGGGAGCCGGGGCAGGGTCGAATCTAAGGGTCGACACTGCTGTGGCGGGCCTAGCCATCTCGACCAGCTCACTGTGACTACATTAGGTTGTTGATCAATCCTTTCTCGCGGGGTTCCCGCACGAAGGAGATCGCTCCACCTCCCTGTAGGGCTGACCCTCACGGCCCCCCACCGCCCGCTACCGCTTTGGGGTAGGTCCTGGGGCCTGTCGGTCCATCCCGCGGATGAGACCATGCCGGATCTCCTCCCGACCGCTCCACCTCACCTAGAACCGCCCCACAATCTCGGTGGGGCACTCACTAACCAGGTGGCTAGAATCTCTTGCCTCTTCTGTTGGAACGGAGAGGCAAGCTCTATCAGCTCTGCCGGGGCATAATCCCAAGCAGTTACATTCTCCTCCGTGCCATCCCGATCTCTTCCCCTATCTTCAGCAACGCGCTGTCCCTCAAACCTCCGCGTCACGATGGGGCTTGCCCTCGGCGGGCACAGACCAGGGCAGAGTCGGCCACCCTCCCCAGTTACTCTCACTTCGTCTTCTTCCTCCGTATCCTCACTGTCCGCCTCCCAAGCCTTCCAGGCCTTTGCATCCCACCCCGGGGGCACATTAATCATGTGCACCCGCGGGCGGGGCAGCCTGCGGCTTCCTAACCGCACAAACCTACATACTAAGTTCCCTAGTTTTCTCCCCTGCTCCTCCGACCTTTCCAATGACTCGGAGTTTAGCAGGGGGATAGCCGTACTCACATCTCGTTCCCGGGCTAATTCGTTTGGTCTCTGATCTATTTCACTCTAGTGCGGGCCTCCGCCTGCATTTGTGTCTCTGCAATTAGTCTGACAGACCACAAGAGAAGCCAGGCCAGGGCCTCGGCCCCTTGGCACCACTCCTTCTCTGGCACCATCCCCGCTCCCTCCGTCAGGAGATTTACTAACCTAGCAGGGATCTTCGGGCCCTCCCGATCCTCCCGTGGGGGGCCCCCACCCATCAATCAGCTGGGCTGCCTTCATCCACATCGAAGTGGCCGACCATTCCAGGACCACCCCCTCCCCCCCCTGCAGCGTCCCTTTCCCCATGCTTCCTTTCTCGGAATCCTGCCAACCACGCCTATTGTAACGGCACATGCCGTCGAGTTACCCAAATTCTGGAAAAGTAAGCAGACCACGCCAGTCAGGTTTAGTGAGATCTATATAAAAGTGGTTTATTTGGGGAAGTTACTTACGGGACAGCCCTGGGTGGCGGCAGGGCACAGGAGACACACCACACCCCGCCTAACCAGAGCCAACCCTTTATATGCCTCTTGACATCACTACAAAAGCAAAATAACTTATTGTATTGTATTATTATTGTATTGTATTGTATTGTGCACAAGGCACACTGCATTCCTGACCCACAATTAGTTCCCAGCCACACAAACACACACTCAGTAACCTTCCCCTTTGGAGGACTGTGATACCCATGGCTCCTTCTTGACAGCAAGGCATGTATGAGCAGTGACCTTTGTCCATATTAGAGAGATGGGCCTCAGGGCTGGAGAGATGCTTTGTGCAGTTTCTTCAGAAGGACATTTAGTTAGATTCTCCCCTTGGCCATCCCGCCCTGAGCTGAGTGCTGCTTGGGGGTCATGGCTGTAGGGCTTTCAGCAGATTGGACATGCAATGGGGGAGTGGGGAGGTGGGATGGTCCTCAGGATTCACTCAGGCCTCCTCTGGGAATGGGCACAAGAACCTTGGTCTCATGGGAGTAAGGTGCACTGGAGCATCTTCTACGGTCCCAGCTGATGGACCGTGGCTCAGTGGAAAGAGCACGGGCTTGGGAATCAGAGGTTATGGGTTCGAATCCCAGCTCTGCCACTTGTCAGCTGTGTGACTGTGGGTAAAATAGGGATTAAGACTGTGAGTCTCAACGTGGGACAACCTGATTGCCCTGTATCTACCCCAGCGCTTAGAACAGTGCTCTGCACATAGTAAGTGCTTAACTAATACCAACATTATTATGTAGAGCTGTGGACCCTGGTATTGAGGCACCGGCATTCGTGATTCTGAGGGTCTGAACGGGACCTCATCTTTTGGAAGGAAAACCAGTGCTCAGAGCTGGGTGCATGGGTGTGTGGGAGAAGCACAAGATAATCTTGTCTTGCCAAAACTTTTTTATCACTCTTCCTCCGCTGCCCAACAAGTTTAGGTAGACACCCAGACAACTGCTGCTAATTTGACTGCCACACTCTGCCCTACTAACACTTGCCCATCCTCTCCTCAGATTCCCAGAAGGGGCTTGTTCTCCCCTGGAGACTGGAGGTCCAGAATGACACGATATAGAATTCAGTTCCTAGTAAAAAACTGGCTTTGTCCTCGCATCTGCTGACTTGATCTCAGCTAGGAACCTATAAAACGCTATTTCTCAGTGAGGAATAGGATGGACACATTGATTGCTACATGGTCCTTCTCCTGACCTAGATGTCCAGAAGCTACCACTGTCAGTCACAGAAGGGATCCTTCTCTGGGGGAACTGTGGGCACATGGAGGTTTGACCCAGCTATAGTAAGGCCCTGGGTATTCTCAGGCCCACAGTCAAGTCAGACAGGACCAGTTCCCGGCAGAGAGCCCCGGCCCCTGGTCCCCAAACTGGTCTCTGTGCTAGTGGCAGCCCTCTCCTCACTATTCTTTCCCCCAGCCCACAGTCTCTCATACTTACATGACCTTCCCTTTGCAGGGGAAGCAAGGCCTTCTCAATGGTGGGGCTAGTCTGGGAATTGACCTCCATGAACCCACACTTCAGTGAGATAGTCCTCCAGGCGGGGAGATCGACTGAACAGTGTCTATGGAGAGAGTCTACAGAGAGAGTTGGACAGTCTAAGCTTGGTCATCTTGTGCACTGCTGGGGGATGAGAGGGGAGAAAGAGAAGGACTCATGACTCACCACCACCTTCTGCAGTAATCCTCATCTAGAGCTGTGGAACTGATCTGGAGAGATGGCATGATTATTGATCCCAAGGTCCTGGGGCTCTCATCCTGCCCTCTGGTAAAAGTTGAGAACTGTGTTTGTTACCAGACATTTCAGTCTCGGGGCTAGAATTAAGAAATCAACAGTATCAGAGAAGGAAAGTGATGAGTTGGGGTTTTTAGACAAGCTAGTTTGGAGCGAATACTAGTTTCCCCATCCTCTAAAACACTGACCCTAATGCCAAGAGAGGATTTAGACAGATGGTTGTATTAGCTGACTGCTGCAATGTCCTATTAAGACTTGCCCAAGATCCCCTTCACCCCCAGATCCCCAATTCTGTTACGCCAGGAACTCCAGTCCCCTCTAGACTATAAACTTGTTACTGTCCCAAGCCCTGAGTACAGGACTCTGCACACAGGAAGCACTCCATCAATCCAAGTGTTTGATTGAAGGTGCAGAACTGCATGCACAGTGGGTAGAATTTGGTTTCTGGTACAATACCTGTCTTCTGTCCTCCCAGACCATAACCCTGTTGAATACTTCTCAGGCAGGAGTCTGCACAACTCTGCTTTCAAAGAGAAATAGGGTAGAAACAAGGATAGACAGTCTAACCTCCTCCTGACATTAGACCACACAAGCTTCCTCACTGAGCCGAAAAGGGTCCCATCTCCGGAGAGTGAGGCTGTGCAGTGACCCTGCAGACAGGAGTATAGTCCCAGGGAGGCTTGACCCGTCTGTAGAATTAAGGGCCTTGGGTCTTCTCAGTCCCAGGCAAATCAGACAGAACTAGCTTCCTGCACAGGGCCCAGACCCCTGTTCTCCCATGAGTGGCAGCTGCCCCATCACTCTTCTTCACCCTTATTTTTCACACACACACACACACACACACACACGTGAGTGCGTGGCTTAGTGGAAAGAGCCCAGGTTTGGGAGTCAGAGGTCGTAGGTTCAATGGGCTCTGCCACTTGTCAGCTGTGTGACCTTGGGCAAGTCACTTAACTTCGCTCTGCCTCAGTTACCTCATCTGTAAAACGGGGATGAAGACTGTGAGCCCCCCATGGAACAACCTAATTACCTTGTATCTACCCCAGTGCTTAGAACAGTGCTTGGCACATAGTAAGCACTTAACAAATACCAGCTTTGTTATTATTAAGGGAGATGATCCTCGAGGCCAAGGAGAACCACTGTGCAACTGCTCTGCAGAGATGCCCCTGGACCCTGGACCCAGAACCACTCTCGGATCTGAGAGCAGCAGCCTGCCCCCTTGTGGCACTAATTGGTATTGGGGCCAGCTGCACCTCTCTATCGCCGCCTAGTGGCAACAAGCTTCTCAATAGCCACATGGTGGTACTAGCTACGGTTCTGTGAGGCTTCGCCTCTCTCTCACTACCCGGTGGCACTGATTTTTTTTCATGGTGTTTGTGAAGCATGTACTCTGTGCCAGGCACTGTACTAAGCGCTGGAATAGACAGAAGCTCATAAGTTTAGACAGAGTCCACTTCCCACATGGGACTCACAAGTCTTACTTGCCATTTTAGAGATGAGGTAACTGAGGCTCAGAGAAATGAGACGGCTTGCTCAAGGTCACCCAGCAGACAAGTCGTCGAGGCTTAATTAGGAGCCCGATCTTTCCGATGTGCAGGCTCGGGCTGTAACCATTAGGCGGTGCTGCTTCTCTTCCAGATGCTGATTCTCTATCTCCTGGTGGCACTTTGCACCAACGGCGCCGGCTTTACTCCCTGGGCCTCCACCTCGTCTCTGTCGCCTCCGATTCCTTGCCCCAGGCCTCCCCCTGGTCTGAAACGCCCTCCTTGCTCCACTTAGGCCAGACCATCACTCTCCCCCCCTCTCCCCGTATTCAAAGCATTATTAAGGTGGCAACTCCACCAAGAGGTCTTCTCCGATTGATTAAGCCCTCTTTCCCCATTCCCACTCCTTCGCCCTTCTGCAATGTCTACACCCTTGCATCTTGTGACCTTTGGACATTCGCTATTTTCCCTGCAGCATTTATGTGCCTATCTGTAAACTATACACTTTTTGTACAGAAATGCAATGATTATGAGCACAGAGAGGGGGTAACAATAATAATATTTATAATAAATAATTTTGGTATTTCTTTAGCATTTAAAATATGCCAAGCAGTGTACTAAGCGTTGAGATAGGTATAAGAAAATTGAGTTGGACACGGTCCTTGAGCCATGTGGAGCTCACAGTCTCAATCCCCATTATAGAGATTAGGTAACTAGGCAAAGAGGAGTGAAGTGACTCACCCAAGGCCAAACAGCAGACAAATGGCAGAGACAGGATTAGAACCCATTACCTTCTGACTCCTAGGCCCATGCTCTATGCACTAAAGAGAGAAGGTGGTGAAAACATACTGGTAATTACTGAGCATTTACTGTGTGCAAAGCATGGTATGAAATGCTGGAGGAGTACAATACTGAGTTATTATTGTGGTATTTGTTAAGCACCTACTACATGCCAAGCACTGTTCTAAGCAGGGGGGAGATGTGGGATAATCAGACTGACCCACGTGGGGCTCACATTCCTAATCCCTTCTTTACAGATGAAGTAACTGAAGTACAGAGAAGTTAAGTGACTTGCCCAAGGTCACATAGCAGACAGGTAGCGGAGCCAGAATTAGAACCCATGTCCTCTGACTCCCAAGCCCATGCTCTTGCCACTAGGCCATGTTGTAGTGGGCAGGGAATGTGTCTGTCCTAGTGAACTCTCCCAAGCGCTTAGTACAGTGCTCTGCACACAGTAAGCACTCCATAAATCCGATTGATTGCTTGAAGGTACAGAACCTCATGCTGGATAGAATTCAATTTCTACTCTAATACCTGCCTTCTGTCCTCCCAGCCCACACTCCTGATGACTTGAGCTCAGGCAGGAGTCTGCACAACTCTGCTTCTCAGAGAGAAATAGGGTAGAGACACTGATATCCATTGTCCTGACACTGGATCCCACAAGCTTCTGCATTGAGCCCAGACAGGTCCCTTCTCTGGGGACTGAGGCTGTGCAGTGGACTCTCCAATCAGGACTATAGTTCCAGGGAGGCTTGACATGTCTTTAGAATTAAGGAGCCTGGGTCTTCTCCCATTCCCACTCCTTCGCCCTTCTGCACCGTCAGTGCAGTGCTCTGTAAAGTCAGACAAGTCAGATAGCTAGTTTCCTTTACAGAGCCCAGGTCTTGGTTATCCCATGAGTGGTAGCCGCCTCATATCACTCTTCTTCCCCCCATTACACACACACACACACACACACACACACACACACACACACACACGCACACACACATCACCTTTCTCTTTGGGCTAGCAATACAGCCCACTGAGTAATGGGGAAAATCTGGGAGTTGACCCTGCCTACAGTGTAAGAGAGATGATCCTCCAGGCCAAGGAGACGCACTGAGCTGCAGCTGTTCTGGACAGATGTCCCTGGCCCCTGGAACCAGAACCACCCTCGGGTCTGAGAGCAGCAGCCTGTCCCCTTTTGGCAAGAATAGAAATTCTGGGCGGCTGCATCTGTCTATCGCCCCCTAGGGACAGCAGGCTCCCTGATATTCTTCAAGTGGAGCTGCCCCTCTCTCTCGCCCCCTGGCAGCACCCATCATTATACTGTGCGGCTGTGCCTCTCTATCGCCGCCTGGTGGCAGGATAGTATGGTACTGCAGTAGACGACTTGTTCTTGAAGCTGTGCTTCTCTATCACCCCCTCGTGGCAGTAGCCGTTGGTCTGGGTAGCTGCGCCTCTCTATTGCCCCCAGGTGGCCGCCAGGGAGGAGAATTAACCTGATTGCTCGCGGGGGCCCTAAGAACCACTTGGCATCCTGAGGGTCCCAACTATCCATTTTGTCCCACAGGGGTCTGAATTGCCCACGTGGGCTCCCAGGAGTCCAATAAGCTATTTGGAACCCTGGGGCCCCCGATAACGCACTTAGCCTCCTGGGGGCCCAAATAACTCACTCGAGCCTACAGGGACCCCAGTAACTCACTTGAGCTGTTGGGGCCCCCAATAACCCACTTGGGTGCCGAGTGGCCCCAATACTCCATTTGACCCCCTAAGAGCCCCAATACTCCGGCCACACCACCACCACCACAGGTGGCATAACAACACACCTGGGTGCCTCAGGGGCCCCAGTGACTCACTTTGGCCCCTGAGGGTCCCGAAGACCCACTCCCCACTCCCACCATGGGGCATAATAAATCACTTGGGCCTCCAGGGGGTAAAGTAACCCACTTAAGCTCCCAGGGGGCATAATTACCCGGTGAAGCCTCCGGGGGTCCCAGACCACTTGTGGCCCCATGAGCCCCAGCAATCAATACTCACCATTGGTCTCTGGGCCTATCCATCATTTTTATTGAATGCTTACTGTGTGCAGAGCACTGAACAAAGCACTAGGGAGAGTACAGCATAACAAGCTTCTAGAGTGTAAGCCCGGTGTGGGCAGGGATTGTCTCTATTGCTGAATTGTACTTGCCAAGAGCTTAGTACAATGCTCTGCACAAAGTAAGTGCACAATAAATACAATCGAATGGTTGACTGAATGTACAAATATGCCACACTTTGCTTTCCCACAGTGAACTTAATGCTAGAGGGGGGAGGCAGGCATTAGAATAAATTAATAAAAAATAAATAACAGATATGTATAAGGTTTGGGTGAAAAGATAAAAAAATCTATTTTAGGTATACTGAGGCATGGGAGACTCCAGAAATGAGGGAGGTGTCAGAGGCGAATTAGATCCACGCTGCACCGTGAAAGTCCCCGTGGCAGTGGTGACTCCGAGCAGTTTGCGTCCAGTGGTACGGTCGGCGGGTGGGTCGGTCTTGACCTAGTCAAAACTCTGGGCACCTGACCTCTCCTCTCAGCTCCCCTGTGAACATGAGCAGTGATTGGTCAAAAAGGGTGATCCAAATGACAACCATGGTTTTAGGGTGGCGGGGCTAGAGCCCTCTATCCTGGCTAGTCTGAATCAGTGAAGTTAAGATAAGTCTTTCAGGAGATTGCAATTGAGCCAGGAAAACAGGTACCTCTCATATTCTAGGACTTCTTCTTTCTGGTAATTTTAAGTGTGAGGTGCTTAAGGTTAGTGAATGGCCAAGTCTTTAAGCTATGAGATCACTGAAGTGACAGTTTGGGGTGGGGGTGGGAGGGGGGGAATAGAGTGCACTGCCTCCTGGAGAAAATGTCATCTCAGAAGATCCTTAAAAATGGAAGGCAATGGTCTGCTGCATGAGAAGGTCGGGAGTCAAAGGAAAAAAAAAGCTAAACAGGAGGAGAGTGAGAGAGCACGAGTGTGTGAAAAAAAGAGGTCCAGTGTGTAGCTCACCTCAAGGGTGAAGTGTGTGGACTGAGTTGTAAGGGGAGAAGAGTGAAGCCAGGTAGTGGGTATCTGTGAGACCTCCTGAGGTCTAAGAGAGTGGGCACAGCATGAGAATAGAAGAGGATACAACTTGGGGGTCACCCAGTGGTAAGAAGAGGGAGGTAGAGGAAGTATCAGAGGAAGGACGAAAAGGAGAGGCCAGAGGAGAAAGGCCAGGAGGGGGCTGTGATGGGGAAATTGAGAGTACCTAGTGTTCATGGGTGAACAGGGTGGTCCACAGTGAGAGAAGCAGCTGAAAGGTCGAGAAAGACAGGACAGAAGAGCATCCTGACAGATATGGGGAGGAGGAGGAGGGAGGAAGCAGCATGGCCTCGTAGATAGAGCACGGACCTGGGAGTTAGAAGGACCTGGATTCCAATCCCAACTCCTCCACTTGTCGGCTGTGTGACCTTGGGCAAATCACTTCACTTCTCTGTGCCTCAGTTGCCTTATCAATAAAATGGGGATTAAGACTATAAGCCTCATGTGGGAAAGGAACTGTCTACAACCTGATCAGCTTGTGTCTACTTCAGCGCATAGAACGGTGCTTTACACACAGTAAGCACTTAAATGCCTTCTTTATTGTTATTGTTATTGTAAAGAGGAGGAGCAAGCAGGCAGAGGAAGGGGAGCAGAAGGAGGGGGTACGTGGCAATCTATAGTCTCAAAGGAGTGGCGCTCTATATGTGAGGGACTGAGGGGGTCCTCAAGTCCAAGATGAAGTATTGAGCAGCTTCTGTTTAAAAAGTAATAGCCGGTGAAATTTTCCCTCAAATCATCCCCCCAAGACAGGGGAGGGAGAGAGGTGGAAGAGAGATGGGGGGAGTTGGGGGTAAGGGCCTGGGTGACAGAGAGAAGGACCCCATCACACACAACACCTTCTTTGTGGGGACAATGTGATCCACTGCTCCATGGTTCATTGGTGGGGCAAATCTGAGAATTTATTTGCCTGTATTCATACTGCAAAAGGATGGTTCTCAAGTGCAGGATGAAGTGTTGAGCAGCCTCTGTTTAGAAAGTAATAGCCGGTCAGATTTTCCCTCAAGTCATCCTATCCAGAGGTGGGGCAAGAGAGTCAGGGGGCGAAGAGACGGCCTCATCACACACACACACACACACACACACACACAAACACACACAGAGTCAGTCTTGACACTGACCTCCCACTCTCCTGGGAGTACGCCCTAGCACAAATGGAAAGGTCCGTCTGTGGGAGCTAGAGCTGTGAAAGGCAGTTCCAATGAGAGAATTTTTCTCTATGATGCTCTACCCTACTCTTCACACCAGAGCCCTCTCCGCACCTGAGATCCCTTCCTCCCTCTCCTCCCTACTGAAAATATCAGACCCAAAGTGTAAGTATTCCTGAGTCCAGAGATATGCAGCACCTTTGAACATTGGCCAGAAGTCAGTTTCTAGTACACTGCCTGCATCTGCAGGTGCCCAGCTTGTATGATTGACTGTCAATGCAACTTATCTACTGTGCCTCTCTGTGCCTCTTACCACTGAAATCCATCTCCCATCCCCTAACTGCAGGGGTCCCTCAAGGGTCAGTTCTTGGTCCCCTTCTGTTCTCCATCTATACTCACTCTGTGAACTCATTCGTTCCCACAGCTTCAACTATCATTTCTACGTAGATGATACCCAAATCTACATCTCCTTCTCTGTCTCTCTCCATCCAGGCTTTCTTCTCCTCCTGCCTTCAGGACATCTCCACCTGGATTCCTCCCGCCACCTAAAACTCAACATGTCTAAGATTGAGCTCCTTATCTTCCCTGACTTTCCTGTCACTGTGGTCAGCACTACCATCCTTCCCGTCTACCAAGACTACAACCTTGGGGTCATCTTTGACTCCGCTTTCTCATGCACCCCACATGTCCAATCTGATACCAAAACCTGCCAGTCTCACCTTCACAACATCGCCAAGATACGCCCTTTCCTCTCCATCCAAACCGCTACCATGTTATTACAATTGCTCATCATATCCCAACTGGATTATTGCATCAGCATCCTTGCTGATCTCCCAACCTCCTGTCTCTCCCCACTTCAGTCTATACTTCACTCTGTTGCCTGGAAATGAATCAATGGTTGCCTATCAACCTCCATATCAAGGAAAAACTCCTCACTATTGGCTTCAAAGCTCTCCATCACCTTGGCCCCTCTGACCTCACCTCCTTTCTCTCCTTCTACATCCCAATCCACGCACTCTGCTCCTCTGGTGCTAACTAGTCTTCTCACTGTGCCTCATTCTTGCCTGTCCTACCATCGACCCCTGGTCCACGTCCTATCTTTGGCCTGGAATGCCCTCCCTCCTCAAATCCACCAAATAATCACACGTTCCCCTCTTCAAAACCCTTTTGAAAGTTCACCTCCTCCAGGAGGCCTTCCCAGACTGAGCCCCCCTTTTCTCTACTCCTCCTCCCCTCCCCCTTGCCCTGACCCCTTCCCTCTGCTCTACCCCACTCCCCACCCCACAGCACTTGTATATATATACATATGTTTATAATTCTAAAGAAGCAGCGTGGCTCAGTGGAAAGAGCACGGGCTTGGGAGTCAGAGGTCATGAGTTCGAACCCCAGCTCTGTCACTTGTCAGCTGGGTGACTGTGGGCAAGTCACTTCATTTCTCTGTGCCTCAGATACCTCATCTGTAAAATGGGGATTAAGACTGTGAGCCTCATGTGGGACAACCTGATTACCCTGTATTATCCCAGCGCTTAGAACAGTGCTCTGCACATAGTAACTGCTTAACAAATACCAACATTATTATTATTATTATTCTATTTATTTCTATTAATGATGTGTATATATCTACAATTCTATTTGTTTATACTGATGCTATTGATGCCTGTTTACTTCTTTTGATGTCTGTCCCCCCCTTTTAGACAGTATGCCTGTTGTGGACAGGGACTGTCTCTATTTTGTTGCTGACCTGTACTTTCCAAGCGCTTAGTATAGTACTCTGCACACAGTAAGCGCTCAGTAAATATGATTAAATGAATGAATGAATGTCCTCCTAAAATTCCCATACCAATTTCTCAGCAGAGGATGAAGTAGACAGTGGCAACCCCGGCCTTATTCCTGACAAAGCACCACCTAAATGGCTTCCTCAGAAGCCACTGTCAGACACAGAGGAGTCCCTTCTTTGGGGAACGAGGATGTGCAGGGGAACTCTCAAGGCAAGATTTTGACCTGTTGAGAGAATTATGGGCCCTGGGTCTTCAGTCCCACCATGAAGTCAAAAAGAACCAGCGCCCTGCACAGACACCCAAACCCCATTTCCAGGACCAGCTTCTGTGTCCATAGGGGCAACCACTGTTTTACGCACCCACCCAGTTAGCCACCTCCCCTACCATCATTCATGAGCACGCTAATGTATGCACGTGCTCGTGCACACACACACACACACACATATGCCTTTTAAAAAACTATTGAGTGCTTACTGTAAACAGAGCACTTTACTGAGATCTTGGGAGGAAACAATACAACTCTGTCAGTAAATATAATTCCTGCCAATAAGTGCTTGTGCCTACCCCAGCTCTCAGTACAGTGCTGGGCACGTGAAAAGCGCTTAAATACCATAAAAAAGTGGCCTGTACACAGTAAGCCCTCAATAAATACCATTGATGTTTGATGAAGCTTACAGTCCAGAGGAGCGCCCAAACTAAATCCCCATCAACAACAAGTAAGGAGGGTATCCCCTTTTCAAAACACACTAATTAAATAGCAGATGAGGCAGACATTCCTTCCATTTCCATTCATTTCTTCCTCATATTTAACCCCATTAGCCCTAGCAACGGCGAACAAACACTGCCCCCTCCTGTTGCAACGCTCCACAGCTAGGAACATCCGTTCTTCCAGAAAGCCAAATGGGACAATGGCTATGGGAATGGCCTCAAAACAAGCCAGGTTGGCTCCTCTGGTGGATGAGAATTGTCTCTTCCCCGCCACCTCTGCCTGAGGAGATGCCCCCCTCCTCACACAACCCCTACATTCTCACCGGCCTATGACTGAGATGTAGTTCAGTCAATCATATTTGTTGAGTCCTTACCACGGGCAAGGCACTTTACTAAGTGCTTGGGAGAGTGCAATACAACAATAAACAGACACATTCCCTGCTAACAGCGAGCTTACTTTTGCCACTTCCTCAATGGACTTTAGAGCGATGCAGGGCCCAAGCAGTCACTATCGTTCTAAGGGTTCCAGTATTCAGCCCGCCCCATGTCTATATGAGTCTTTCACTGGCTGATACAGGTCTCTGAAGCATCTGGCCGTTCCATCGGCCTTCCCCATAGCCAACCACAGCCACGGACAGACACTAGGCGTCCACCAGCCCGAGGCCATATCCCTTGAAATGATGGCTCATCACCAAATAACACCTGAGGACATCGACTCAGAGTTTATTATTGGCAGGCACTGTGTTGAGCACTGGGGTAGGATAATCCCATTGGGCACAGTCCCTATTCCACAGGGGACTTGCATTCTAAGGACAAGGGAGCAGACATATCTTGGCCCCATTTTACAGAGGAGGAAACTGAAGCCCAGAAAGGTGAAGTAACTTGATCAAGATCATATGGCAGGGCAAGTGTCAGGCTCAGAATTCAAACCCAAAACCTGACAACACAAATGTTATATCGCTCACCACCCAAGTCCACGAGATGGTCAGCTTCGTCGACTGGGTGTCGGCCAAATACTTGGGACCATACAGCCCATCTTGACTATGTGGCTTCCATCCTCCAGCAGCCTACGATCAAATGACAAGATGACTGCAATAATGATAATAATTATGGTATTTGTTAAGTGCTTACTACGTGCCAGGCACTCTTCTAAATGCTGGGATAAATATATTGTTGGTATTTGTTAAGCACTTACTATGTGCAGAGCACTGTTCTAAGCGCTGGGGTAGCTACAGGGTAATCAGGTCGTCCCACGTGAGGCTCACAGTTAATCCCCATTTTACAGATGAGGTAACTGAGGCACAGAGAAGTTAAGTGACTTGCCCACCGTCACACAGCTGACAAGTGGCAGAGCCGGGAGTCGAACCCATGACCTCTGACGCCCAAGGCTGGGCTTTTTCCACTGAGCCACATAATTGGGTTGGAAATAGTTCCTGTCCCACGTGGGGCTTACAGTTTTAGTCTCCATTACAAAGATGAGGTAACCAAGGCACAGAGAAATCAAGTGATTTGCCCAAGATCACACAGCAGACAAGTGGCAGAGCTGGGATTAGAACCGAGGTCCTTCTGATGCCCAGGCCCGTGCTCTATCACCAGGCCATGCTGCTTCTTACACTCCCATCACAGTCTCCTCTAGTTTGGACATCTAAAACTGCATTCTTCAACCCACTGAGGGCTTGTCACTGTCCCTTCCATTTCCCACACCTAATTCTTGCTTGTTGTAGGCAACGAATGGGTCTACCAGCTCTGTTGCATTGCACTTTCTCAAGCCCAGCTCTGCGACTTGCCTGCTGTGTGATCTTGGGCAAGTAACTTCACTTCTCTGTGCCACACTTACCTCATCTGTAAAATGGTGATTGAGACTGTGAACCTCATGTGGGACAAGGACTGTTTCTAACCTGGTTATCTTGTATCTACTCCAGTTCTTGGTATGGTGTCTGGCATATACTAAGCGCTTAACAAATACCACACCTTGTTCTGCAGGGGCTGAGTATCTCCTGAGGAGATAACTCAGGAAACCTCCTTCAAGAGGCTTTCCCTGACTAAGCCCTCATTTCCTCTTCTCCCCGTCCCTTCTGCATCACCCTGATTCGCTCCCATTATTCACCCCTCCTTCAACCCCACAGCACCTACATATATATCTGTAATTTACTGATTTATATAAATGTCCGACTCGTGCTATAGACTGTAAACTTCTTGTGGGCTGGGACCGTGTATACCAATTTTGTTCTACTGGACTCTTATAAGGGCTTTGTACAGTGCTCTGCACACAGTAAATGCTCAATAAATAAGATTGATTGATTGAGCTGTGAGAAGGCAAGAGTCTCCATCATTGTCCCCTCCTTCCTCGAGACAAAGCATTTCTGTCTGGAGCTTGGCAGGAGAGGTGTACCGTGCAAAATCCGATGGGAAATTCTCCAGGCAAATCCAGGAGAAGTTCATCATCTGGAACTGGAGAGACGTCTTGTCTGGAACATACAGGTGAGTTTGATGCCCGTCCTACACCTTGTACCTCTGCTAGCAGAGTGAGTCGGTGTCCAGATGTGGTGTGTGGTGTCCAGGGCCTCTAGACTGGAAGCTCCTTGGAGGCCGAGAATCTGTCTGCCAACTCTGTTGTACTGGACTCTCCCAAGTGCTTACGAAAGCTCTCTGCACACAGTAAGCACTCAATAAATGCCAGTGACTCACTGATTACTCAATGATAGACTGTTCCTCTAGACTGTAAGCTTTGAGCTCCCCAAAGTCACCCCTCCCCTTCTCCCCTTCCCCCCACCAACCCTCTCCCCTACTTTCCCATCCTTCCCTGCAGTATCCTCAGAGGAGATCTCCTCCCTCCTCGCAAGTGCCACCTCCTCCACCTGCGCCTTGGACCCCATTCCTGCTCACCTTATAAAAACCATCGCCCCTGCCCTCTTCCCTTCCTTAACTTCTATCTTTAACCACTCAATCTCCAATGGCTCCTTCCCTTCTGCCTTCAAACATGCCCATGTCTCCCCATCCTAAAAAAACTCTCTCTCGACCCCACTTCCCCTTCCAGTTATCGCCCTATCTCCCTACTACCCTTCCTTTCCAAAATCCTAGAACGAGTCGTCTGCACTCGCTGCTTAGAATTGCTTAACTCCCATTCTCTCCTGGACCCCCTTCAATCTGGCTTCCGTCCCCTCCACTCTACTGAGACTGCTCTCTCTAAGGTCACCCATGACCTCCTTCTTGCCAAATCCAATGGCTCCTACTCCATTCTAATCCTCCTTGACCTCTCAGCTGCCTTTGACACTGTCGACCATCCCCTCCTCCTCCACACCTTATCTCACCTTGGCTTCACGAACTCCGTCCTCTCCTGGTTCTCCTCTTATGTCTCTGGCCGGTCATTCTCGGTCTCCTTTGCAGGCGCCTCCTCCCCCTCCCATCTTTAACTGTTGGAGTTCCTCAGGGCTCAGTTCTTGGCCCTCTTCTGTTCTCCATTTACACTCACTCCCTTGGTGAACTCATTCGCTCTCACGGCTTTGACTACCATCTCTACGCAGATGACACGCAGATCTACATCTCTGCTCCTGTCCTCTCCCCCTCCCTTCAGGCTCGCATCTCCTCCTGCCTCCAGGACGTTTCCACCTGGATGTCTGCCCGCCACCTAAAACTCAACATGAGCAAAACTGAGCTCCTCATCTTCCCTCCCAAGCCCAGTCCTCTCCCAGACTTCCCTATCACTGTGGATGGTACGACCATCCTTCCCATCTCTCGGGCCCGCAACTTCGGTGTCATCCTTGACTCGTCTCTCTCGTTCACCCCACACATCCGATCCGTTACCAAGAACTGCCGGTCTCACCTTTACAATGTCGCCAAGATCCACCCTTTCCTCTCCACCTAAATGGCTATCTTACTGCTACAGGCTTTCGTTATATCCCGGCCAAACTACTGCATCAGCATTATCTCTGATCTCCCTTCCTCCTCTCTCGCCCCACTCCAGTCTATTCTTCATTCCACTGCCCGGCTCATCTTCGTGCAGAAACGTTCTAGGCATGTCACTCCCCTTTCTTAAACACCTCCAGTGATTGCCTATCAACTTCCGTTCCAAACAAAAACTCCTCACTCTAGGCTTCAAGGCTCTCCATCACCTTGCCCCGTCCTACTTCTCCTCCCTTCTCTCTTTTTACTGCCCACCCCGCACGCTCCGCTCCTCTGCCGCCCACCTCCTCACCATCCCTCGGTCTCACCTAACCCGCCGTCGACCCCTGGGCCACGTCCTCCCGCGGTCCTTGGAATGCCCTCCCTCCTCACCTCCGTCAATCTAATTCTTTTCCCCTCTTCAAATCCCTACTTAAAGCTCACCTCCTCCAAGAGGCCTTCCCAGACTGAGCTCCCCCTTTTTTCCCCTCTGCTCCCTCTACCCCCCTTCACCTCTCCGCAGCTAAACCCTCTTCTCCCCATTTCCCTCTCCTCCTCCCCCTGTCCCGTCCCACCCCCTCAGCACTGTACTCGTCTGTTCATCTGTACATATCTTCATCACCCTATTTATTTTGTTTAATGAGATGTACATCACCCTGATTCTATTTATTTGACATTGTTTTTATGAGATGTTCTTCCCCTTGACTCTTTTTATTGCCATTGTTCTTGTCTGCCTGTCTCCCCCGATTAGACTGTAAACCTGTCAAAGGGCAGGGACTGTCTCTATCTGTTGCTGACTTGTACATTCCAAGCGCTTGGTACAGTGCTCTGCACATAATAAGCGCTCAATAAATACTATTGAATGAATGTAAGCTATCTGCTAATTCTGTCGGAGTGTACTCTCCCAAACACTTAGTCCAATGCACATAGAAAGCACTTAATAAATTCCACCGATTGATTGATTGATTAGAAACTATCTCCCTAGGATTTTCCTGGCGGGATCTGCTTCTTGACAGGAATTATCTACAGCGTACTGGTTCTTCAGGGGAAAACCATCCCTGAGAATTGGGTTGACACTGGGAAACCACTGAAGGGCAGGGTGTGAGGAGAGACACACAGACACCCTGCCCTTTTCCCAACCTTGAATTTGCTGGACTGCCAGCTGTACAGCTTTTGCACTTGTGATTCGTTAGTAAAGCCCCCACCAGCTGTCTCTGTCCTGAGGGGTGGGTATGGGCACAAGGACTGAAAGCTCGCTGTGGGCAGGGCATGCGTTTATCATATTGTTGTATTGGACTCTCCCAAGCTCTTAGTACAGTGCACACAGTTAGTGCTCAACACACCCCTAAACCCTCCCTTCTGGAGGACTGTACCACTCATGGCTCCATCTTGACAGCAGGGCTTGGCTGGGCATTGACCTCTCTCCACATTAGAGAGATGAGCCTCAAGCCTGGAGAGATGCAAAGAACAGTTTATATAGAATGATAGAGTCACTTAGATTCTCCCCTTGGCATTCCTGCACTGAGCTGGGTGCTGCCAGGGAGTTGAGGCTGTAGGGCTTTGTCCCTTTTGCTTTGTCCTCCCATCTTCACCCCTGCTGACAATCTCAGCTAGGAACCCACAAAACACTATTCTCAGAGAGGAATGGGATGGATACACTGACTGACACATGATCCTCCTCCTGACCTAGATCCCCAGAAGCTGCCACTGTCCGTCACAGAAGGGATCCTTCTCTGAGGGCTGAGGATGTGCAGGCTGACCCTGCAGACAGGACTGTGGGCACATGGAGTTTTGACCAGCTATAGAATTAAGGACCCTGGATCTTCTCAAACCCACAGCTGATTCAGACAGAACCACTTCCCCGCACAGAGCCCTGGTTTCTGTTCCCCAAATTGACCTCTGTGATAGTGGCAGCCCCCTCCTCTCTATTCTTGCCCCCACCCCACATTCTCTCACACTTACATGATGACCTTTGTTTTGCAGAGTCAGGAAGGCCTTCTCAGTGGTGGGACAAGTCTGGAAATTGACCTCCATGAGCCTACACTTCTGTGGGACAGTCCTCCAGGCTGGGGAGATATATTGACCAGTGAATCAGTGTCTGTAGAGAGAATAATAGTTGGACAGTCTACCTTTGGTCAACCTGTGCACCGCTGGGGGCAGGGAGAGGAGAAAGAGTAGGATTTATGACTCACCCCCAAGTTCTGCAGTAATCCTCATTGTACAGTGGTGGAACCTGATCTTGAGAGATGACTGGATCACTGATCCAGAGGTCCAGGTTCTCCCAACCTGCCCTCTGGAAACAGCTGAGGACCATGTTTGTTACCTGACATTTCAGTCTCATGACCGGAGAGGAGAAATAAACAGTTTCAGAGCTGGAAAGAGATGGGTAGGGGGTTATAGTCAGCCTAATCTGGGGCAAACACTAGACTCCTCATCCCTTAAGACACTGACCCTAATTCCAAGAGAGGAAGTGCACAGACAGATGTAGCTAAACTGATGGCTATGATGTCCTAGTAAGTCTTGCCCCACTCCCCTTTGGCCCCAGGCCCTCAATTTTGTTACTCTAGGAACTTCAGTCCCCTCTAAATTGTAAGTTTGTTGTGGGTAGGGAATATGTCTGTCCTAGTGTACTCTTCCAAGCACTTAGTATAGTGCTCTGCACACAGTAAGAGCTCCATCAATCCGATTGATTGAAGGTGCAGAACTGCACACTGGATAGAATTCAGTTTCTAGCACAATACTTGCCTTCTGTTCTTCCAGCCCACACCCCTGTTGATTTGATCTCAAATAGGAGTCTGCACAGTTCTGCTTCTCAGAGAGATTTAGGGTGGAGACTTTGATAAACATCTGGCCCTCCTCCTGACATTAGATCCCACAAACTTCCCCGTTGAGCCCAGAAGGGTCCCTTCTCTGGGGACTGAGGCTGTGCAGGGACCCTGAAGACAGGAGTATAGTCCCAGGGAGGCTTGACCCATATACATAATTAGGGGCCCTGGGTCTTCTCAGTTTCAGGAAAGTCAGACAGAACTAGCTTCCTGCACAAACGCCCTGGCCCTGTTCTCCAATGAGTGGCAATGGCCTCATCACTCTTCTTCTCCTTTATTATTCACACACACAAACACATGCGAGTGCGTGCACGCACACACACACACACCACCACATACATACACAGAGCCTTCCCTTTGGGGTAGCAGTACAGTAATGGAGAAAATCTGGGAGTTGACTCTGCCCACAACATTAAAGAGCTGATCCTCGAGGGCAAGGGAAAGCACTGAGCAGCTGCTATGGAGAGATCCCCGCTGGACCCTGTAAGCATAACCATCCTCTGTCCTGAGAAGCAGCATGGCCTAGTGGATAGAGCATGGGCCTGGGAGTCAGAAGGTCATAGGTTCTAATCCCAGCTCTGCCACATGTCTGCTGTGTGACTTTGGGCAAGTCTCTTCACTTCTCTCGGCCTCAGTTGCCTCATCTGTAAAATGGGGATGAAGACTGTGAGCCCCTTGTGGGACAGGGATGGCGTCCAATCCAATTACCTTGGACCTACCCCAGCGCGCTTAGAACAGTGCCTGGCACCTAGTAAGTGCTTAACAAATACTCTTATTACCATTACCATTAATATGGAGCCCTGCAAAAAGCAGAAACAATTTCCAGGGCAGCAGGGAATGATCCACAAGGAGCACTACCTTTCTCTCAAAGGCTGGAACTCATACAGATTGTACGCTCTTAGTGGACAGGGAATGTAGCTGTTATTCATTCATTCCTTCATTCGTATTTATTGAACATTTACTGTGTGCAGAGCACTGTATTAAGCACTTGGGAAAGTACAATACAGCAATAAAATGACACATTCCCTGCTCACAGTGAGCTTACAGTCTAGAGTGGGGAGGCAGATATCAATGTTAATAAATTGACAGATCTGTACATAAGTGTCGTGGGGCTGGGGCGGGGGAGGGGAAGAATGAAGGGAGCAATTCAGGGTGACGCAAAAGGGAGTGGGACAAGAGGAAAGCGGGGGGCTAATCTGGGAAGGTCTTTTGGAGGAGATGTGCCTCCAATAACGATTTGAAGGGTGGGAGAGTTATATTATTATACTCCCCAGGCTTGGGAGTCAGAGGTTGTGGGTTCTAATCCTGGCTCTGCCACTTGTCTGCTGTGTGACTTTGGGCTAGTCACTTAACTTCTCTGTGCCTGCTACCTCATCTGTAAAATGGGGATTAAGACTGGGTGCTCCACGTGGGACAACCCGATTACCTTGGGTCTACTCTCCTGCTTAGAACAGTGCTTGGCACATAGTAAGCATTTAACAAGTACCATCAGTATTATTATTATTACTCTCCCAAGCGCTTGGTACCATGCTGTGCACACAGGACTCAATAAGCACCACTGATTGAGTGATACATGTCTGTCTCTTCCCGAAAGGCAGATTCAGTGTGGCCTAGTGGAAAGCGCACAGGCCTGGGAGACAGGAGACCTGGGTTCTAATCCCAGCTCTACCATTTGCCTGCTGGGTTGGGGCAAGTTGCTTTGCTTCTCGGGGCCTCACTTTGTTCATCTGTAAAATGGAGCTTGAATATCTGTTCTCCCTTCCTCTTAGACTGTGAGACCAATGTGGGACGGGGGCTGTGTCCAGTCTGTGTATTGTCCCAGGGGCTCAGGAGAGTGCATGGCACGTAGTAAGCCCCTCACAAATATCACAATTATTAGTACTATTGTTGGCATCTTTTTAAATGGAGAAAGGGTGTGGATTTGAGTTTAGGGGAGCCACTGACAATGTGTTTCATGTTTAAAATTGTCTCCTCTGTGGGATTATTATTATTCTATTGGTTAAATGCTTATTTTGTATTAAGCACTCTTCTATGTGCTGGGGTTAACACGTTAAACAGGTTGGGCACAGTCCCTGTCCCACCCGGGGTTCACAGTTTAAGCAGGAAGAAGAATAACTAGTTACTCCTCATTTTATAATTAATCAATCAATTATAATTGTTGAGCACTTACTATATGCAGAGCACTGTACTAAGTGCTTGGGACAGCACAATGAATTAGCAGACATGTTCTCTGTCCATAATGAGTTGACAGTCTAGAGGGGGAAACAGACATTAATATGCATAAATAGTTTACAGTTCAGGAAACTGGAGGCCCAGAGAAGATAAGTGGCTTGCCCAAGGTCCCTCAGCAGGCAAGGGGCAGAGCAGGGATTAGAACCCAGGTCCTCTGACTCCCAGGCCTGAACCATTTCCATGCTGCTTCCAGGATCACCTCAGAGTGCAAAGACCAACACAAAAATATGACTTGATATTTTGTTGAAAAACGAAACAAAAAAACCCATGGCATTGCTTTGGAGACGAGAAATCGAGAAAAAGTGAAGAGAAACGCAGGCCACATTATTCCCCAGAAGGCCACCCACTGGAACAGACTCACTCAGTTATTGCCAAAATTCTTATATATTAGGCAAGTTTGAGAATTAGATTATACATTCTTCAGATACAGGGAATGTATCTGTTATTCATTCATTCCTTCATTCGTATTTATTGAACATTTACTGTGTGCAGAGCACTGTATTAAGCACTTGGGAAAGTACAATATAGCAGTAAAATGACACATTCTATTATACTCTATAATACTCTATCCAGGGGCAGTGCCTTTCACTGCCGTGTGGCCTAGTGGATAGAGCACGGGCCTGGGAGTCAGAGAAGCTGGGGGTCCTAATCCCGGCTCTGCCACTTTCCTCTTGTGTGAATTTGGACGAGTCTCTTCACTTCTCCGGGCCTCAGTTCCCTCATCTATAAAATGGGAATTCAATATTTTTTTAATAGTATTTGTTAAACTCTTCCTATGTGCCAGGGATTGTTCTAAGAGCTGGGGTAGATAAACAATAATTAGGTTGGACGTAGTCCATGTTCCATATGAGGCTCATAGTCTTAATCCCCATTTTATAGATGAGAAAACTGAGGCCCAGAGAAGTGAACAGACTTGCTTAAGGTCACCCGGCAGACCAAAGAGTGGAGGTAACATTAGAACCCAAGTCCTTCTGACTCCCAGACCCGTGCTCTTACCACTGGGCAACACTTCTTCTAATGCCTGTTCTTCCTATTCAGCCTGTGAACCCCGTGGTTTAGTGGGACGATCACGGACTTGGGAGTCAGAGGACATGGGTTCTAATCCCAGATCTGCCACTTGTCCGCTGGGTGACCTTGGGCAAGTCACTTCACTTCTCTGTGCCTCAGGTACCTCATCTGTAAAAATGGAGATTAAGACTGTGAGCCTTACGTTGGACAACCTGATCAACTTGTATCTACCCCAGCGCTTAGAACAGTGCTTCGCAAATAGCGCTTAACAAACACCATTATTATTCATTATTATTATTATTACCTGGGACCTGATTACCTAGTAGCTAAACCTCCACGCTTAGAACAGTAACTGACACATTGTAAGTACTTCACAAATACCATAATCATTACTATTTATTCTACTGTATGTGCTTAGTTGTGTGGATAACCCATCATGTAACTACAATTCCATGTCTCTTGCCTCCCGACCATCTCCACCTGGATGTCCCACCGGCACTTGAAATTCAAAATGTCAAAAACTGCACTAAACCCACTCCTCCTCCCTTTCCCATCTCTGCCAATTAACACCTTCAGCCTCCCTGGACCAGAAACTTGAAGCCACCGTATCATCCTGAACTCTTTGCCTTTCAACTCTGCTACATAATGTCTCCTGGATCTATCTCTTCCTCTCCACCCAAACAAGTACCATCCTGCTTTGAGTTCTTCCATCATACTGGACAGGGAACATGTTTACCAACTCAGTTGTACTATACTCCCCCAAGTGCATAGTACAGTGCTCTGCACACAGTAAGTGCTCAATAAATGCCTTTGTTGATGATACTGCAGCTAGACCATTGTGTCGACTTTTTTTATCGGTCTCTCTCCCTCCAATCAATCAATTGTATTCACTGAGTCCTTACTGTGTGAAGGGCACTGTACTAAGCGCTTGGGAGAATACAACACAATGGAGTAGGTAGACATGTTCCCTGCTCACTAGGAGCTCAGAGTCTAGAGGGGGAGATGGACATTAATATAAATAAATAAATAAATTACGGACATGGACATAAGTGCTGTGGGGCTGAGGAAGGGGCAAAAAAAGGGAGCAAATACAAGTGCAAGGGAGATGCAGAAGGGAGTGGGAGAAGAGGAAATGAAGGCTTAGTTGGGGAAGAGCTCTTGGACTATCTCTATCTCTCCACTAACCTCTTGCCCACGTCCTGCCTCTGGCCTGGAATGCTCACTCTCCCTCCTCATGTCCGACAACGACTCTCCCCATGGCTGAGTAGCCATGCCTGGAAAGCAAAGGTTGGAAGGCCAAAACTGGAATGAGACATTTTCAGGGCCAGGCCTGATAGGCGACGTTTCGGGGGCTATAGGTTCAACGAAAAGGGTTGAGGGCCAGGCCTGGAAGGCAAAGGCTGGGGTGGCAAAACTGGAACGGGAAGGTTTCTGGGTCAGGTCTGGAAGGCAAAGGTTGGGGGGCAGAACTGGAATGAGAAGTGTTAGGGGACAGGCCTTGAAGGCAAAGGCCGAGGGGCTCAAACTGGAACAGGAAGGCTTTGGGGCTAGGCCTGGAAGGCTAAGGTTGGGGGGCCAAAACTGGAATGAGACATTTTCAGGGCCAGGCCTGATAGGCGACGTTTCGGGGGCTATAGGTTCAACGAAAAGGGTTGAGGGCCAGGCCTGGAAGGCAAAGGCTGGGGTGGCAAAACTGGAACGGGAAGGTTTCTGGGTCAGGTCTGGAAGGCAAAGGTTGGGGGGCAGAACTGGAATGAGAAGTGTTAGGGGACAGGCCTTGAAGGCAAAGGCCGAGGGGCTCAAACTGGAACAGGAAGGCTTTGGGGCTAGGCCTGGAAGGCTAAGGTTGGGGGGCCAAAACTGGAACAAGAAGGTTTGGGGCCAGGCCTCGAGGCCAAAAGCTGTGGGGCCAGGCCTGAAAGGCAATTGCTGAGGGCCCAAAACTGGACCTCCACGCGTTCCTGGCCAAGCCTGGCAGGCAAAGGATGGAGGGGCAGGCCTCGAAGGCAAAGGCCAGGGGGCCAGACCTAGAAGGCAATGCCTGAGGGCCAGGCCTGGAAGGCCAAGGCTGAGATGTCAAAACGGGAATCGGATGGTTTCTGGGTCAGGCTTTGAAGGCATGGATTGGGCGGTGGGGAGCGGGGGCAGAACTAGAAAGAGACGGATTCGGGGACAGGCCTGGAAGACAAAGGCTGGGGTCCAAAACTGGAATGAGAAGTGTTAGGGGCAGGCCTTGAAGGCAAAGACTGGGTGGCCAGGCCTGGAACAAGAAGGACTTGGGGAAAGGTCTGCAAGGCAAAGGTTTAGGGACCAGTCCTGGAAGGCAATAGCTGGGGGACCAGGCCTGGAAGTCAAAGGCTGGGGGACAAACCTGCAACGAGAAGGATTTGGGCACAGGCCTGGAAGGCAAAGGCTGTGGTGGGGTGGTGGCAAAACTGGAACGAGAAGGGATCTGGACAAGACCTGGAAGGTAAAGGCTGGGGAGTTAAATTGGAAAGAGTAAGGTTCAGGGGCAGGCCTGGAAGGCAAGGGTTGTGGAGGCAAACTGGAACGAGAAGGGTTCGGGGAAAGAGCTGGAAGCCAGAGGCTGGGGAGCCAGGCATAGAATGAGAAGGGTTTGGGGCCAGGTCTGGAAGGCAAAGGCTCGGGGGCCAAAACTGGAAACAGAAGGGTTTGGGGAGCAGGCCTGAAAGACAAAGCCTGGAATGTGGTTGGGGGTTACAAAACTAGAAAGAGAAGTGTACGGGGCCATGCCTGGAATGCAAACGCTCGGGGACCCGGACTGGAAAGCAAAGGCTAGGGAGGCCAAACTGGAACAAGACGTGTTCAGTGAAAGTGTTCGGTGACAGGCCTGGAAGGCAAAGGCTGGGGGGCCAGGCCTGGAATTCAAAGGTTGAGGGGCCACACCTTGAAGATTTGGCTGTGGGGCCAAACCTGGAAGGAGAAGGGTTCCTGGCCAGACCTGGAAGGCAAAGGCTGGGGTGCCATGCCTGAGAAGTTAAGGCCTGGGAGGCCAAAACTAGAATGAGAAGGTTTTTGAGCCAGGCCTGGAAGGCAAAGGATGGGGGCTAAACCTGGAATGAGAAGGGTTGGGGGCAGGCTAGGAAAGCTGGGGTGTCACAACTGGAACGAGAAGGGTTCAGGGTCAGGTCTGGAACGCAAAGCCTTGGGGGAGGTAAACTGGAAAGAGATGGGTTCAGGGCCAGGCCTGGAAGGCTAAAGCTGGGTGGGAAGTACCTGGAACAAGCAGGGTTTGGGGCCAGGCCTGGAAGGCAAAAGCTCTAGGGCCAAAACTATTAAGAGAATGGTTCTGGGCCAGGCTTGGAAGGCAAAGGTTGGGAGGACCAACCTCAAACAAGAAGGATTTGGGGCCAGGCCTGGAAGGCAAAGGTAGAGGGGGCAGGTCTGGAAGTCAAAGGCTGGAAAGCCAAAACTGGGAAAAAAAAAGATTCAGGGCTAGGCCTGCAAGGCAAAGGAAGGGGGATCAGGTCTGGAAGTCAAAGGCTGGAGAGCCAAAACTGGATAGAAAAGAGTTCGGGGCCAGGCCTGTAACCAAAGGCTATGGGACAAAAATGGAAAGAGAAGGGTTCAGGGCCAGGCCCGGGATGCAAAGGCTGGGGGAGCTAGGGGCGCTGGTGGGGGCAAAACTGGAACGAGTAGGGTTCAGGGCCAGGTCTGGAAGGCAAAGTCTTGGAAGCTAAATCTGGAAAGAGAAGAGTTCGGGCCAAGCCTGGAAGTTCAAGGCTGTGGGGGCAAAGCTGGAACGAGAAGGATTTGAAGTCAGGCCTGGAAGGCAAAGGCTGGGGGCCCTGGCTTGGAACGATAAGGGGTTGGGGCCAGGCCAGGAATGCAAAGACTGGGGGACCAAAACTGGAACAAGATGGGTTCTGGGCCAGGTGTGGAAAGCAGTGGTTCTGGGGGGCCAGGCTTGGAAGGCAAAGGCAGGGTGGCTAAAACTAGAACAACAAGAGTTCATGGCCAGGCTGGAAGGCAAAGGCTGAGGGTACCTAACTGGAACAAGAAGGGATAGGAGCCAGACCTGGAAAGACCTGGCTGGGGGGCCAGTCCTGGAAGGCAGAGCCTGCATGGATAGGCCTTGAAGACAAAGGCTGGGAGGCCAAAACTGGAATGAGAGGTTTCCGGGTCCAGGCCTGATAGGCAAAGCCTGGGGGACCAGACCTGGAAGGCAAAGGCTAAGGGGCCAAAACTGGGACAGGAAGGGATAGGGGCCAGACCTGGAAAGACCTGAAGGGGGACAGTCCTAGAATGCAAAAGACGGGGGGCCAGGCCTGGAAGGCAAAGGCTGTGTGGCCAGGCCTGGAAAGCAAAGGTTTTGGAAGGCCAAAACTGGAATGAGACATTTTCAGGACCAGGCCTGATAGGCAAAGTTTCGGGGGACAAAACTGGAACGAAAAGGGTTCAGGGCCAGGCCTAGAAGGCAAAGGCTAGGGTGGCAAAACTGGAATGAGAAGGGTTCTGGTCCAGACCTGGAAGACAAAACCTGGCGGAGCCAAAACTGGAAAGAGAAGGGTTCGAGGCCAGACCAGGAGGACAAAGGCTGGGCGGGGGGAGGGGGTGGCAAGTAGGGTTAGGGGCCAGGCCTGGAAGGCAAAGGCTTGGGTGCCAAAACTGGCACTAGACGGCTTTGGCACCAGGCCTGAAAGGCAAATGCTTGGGGGCCAAAACTGGAATGAGAAGGGTTCGGGCCAAACCTGGAAGGGATAGTCTGGCGGGGCAAACCTGGAATGAGAAGGGTTCGGTGTCAGGCCTGCAAGGCAAAGTCTGGGATGGCAAAACTGGAACGGGAAGGTTTCTGGGTCAGGTCTGGAAGGCAAAGGTTGGGGGGCAGAACTGGAATGAGAAGTGTTAGGGGCCAGGCCTTGAAGGCAAAGGCCGGGGGTTCAAACTGGAACAAGAAGGATTTGGGGCTAGGCCTGGAAGGCTAAGGTTGGGGGGGACAAAACTGGAACAAGAGGGTTTGGAGCCAGGCCTCGAGGACAAAGGCTGTGGGGCCAAGCCTGGAAGGCAAATGCTGAGGGCCGAAGACTGGACCACGAAGCATTCCTGGCCAAACCTGGAAGGCAAAGGATGAAGGGGCAGACCTCGAAGACAAAGCCTGGAAGGCAAGGCATGTAAGACAAAGGCCAGGGGGCCACACCTGGAAGGCAAAGACAAGCCGACTAAAACTGGAAAGAGGAGTGTTGGGGGCCAGGCCTGGAAGGCAAAGGCTGGGGGGACAAAACTGGAATGAGAATGGTTTGGGGACAGGCCTGGAAGATACAGGATCTAGGGCCAAAACTATTAAGAGAAGGGTTCGGGGCAAGGCCTGGAACGCAAAACATGTGGAGCCAAAACTGGGATGAAAAGTGTTCTGGGCCAGGCCTGACAAGCATAGCTTGAGGTGACAAAACTGGAAAGAGAAGGATTCGGGGCCAGGCCTGGAAGTCAAAGGCAGGGGTACCAGGCCTGGAAGGCGAAGACTGGGTGGGAACGAGGCATGGAACAAGAAGGGTTCAGGGACAGGCCTGGAAGGCAAAGGTTGTGGGGGGCAAAACTGGAATTGGATGGTTTTGGGGCCAGGCCTGGAAGGCAAAGGCTGGGGTACCAAAATTTTAACGAGAAGACTTTGAGGACAAGCCTGGAAGGCCAAGGCCGGGGGGCCAGGCCTCGAAGGAAAAGGCTGAGCGCCAAAAGTGGCAGGAGAAGGGTTCGGGACTTGTCCCAGATGGCAAAGGTTGGGGGTCTAAAACTGGAACCAGACGGGTTCGGGGCCAGACCTCCAAGGCAAAGCCTGGGGGGCCAGGCCTGAAAGGCAAACGCTGAGGGGCCAAAACTGGACCGTGAAGCATTCGGGCCAAGCCTGGAAGGCAAAGGCCTGAAGGGCCCAAACTGAAATGGTTGCGGGACCAGGCCTGGAGGTCAAAGGCTGGGGGACAAAACTGGAACGAGAAGGATTTGGGCACAGGCCTGAAAGGCAAAGGCTGCGGTGGGGGTGTGGCAAAACTGGAAAGAGAACAAGGCCTGGAAGGCAAAGGCTGGGGAGTTAAAGAGAAAAGAGTAGGTTTCAGGGGCAGACCTGGAAGGCAAGTGTTGTGGAGGCAAACTGGAACGAGAAGCGTTCGGGGAAAGAGCTGGAAGCCAAAGGCTGGGGAGCCAGGCATAGAATGAGAAGGGTTGGGGCCAGGTCTGGAAGGCAAAGGCTCGGGGCCAAAACTGGAAACAGAAGGGTTTGGGGAGCAGGCCTGAAAGACATAGGCTGGAGTGGGGGTGGGGGACAAAACTAGAAAGAGGAGTGTACGGGGCCATACCTGGAAGGCAAACGCTCGGGGATCCGGACTGGAAAGCAAAGGCTAGGGAGCCCAAACAGGAACAAGACGTGTTCAGTGAAAGTTTTCGGTGACAGGACTAGAAGGCAAAGGCTGGGGGGCCAGGCCTGGAATTCAAAGGTTGAGGGGCCACACCTTGAAGACAAAGGCTGGGGGGCCAAACTAGGAATGAGAAGTTTCAGGGGCTAAAACTGGAACGAAAAGGCTTCAGGGCCAGGCCTAGAAGGCAAAGGCTAGGGTGGCAAAACTGGAATGAGAAGGGTTCTGGTCCAGACCTGGAAGGCAAAACCTGGGAGCCAAAACTGGAAAGAGCAGGGTTCGAGGCCAGACGTGGCTGGCAAGGTAGGGCGCGGGGAGGGGGAGGCAGACTGGAGTAAGAAGGGTTAGGGGCAAGGTCTGGAAGGCAAATATTTTGGGGCCAAAATTGGGAGAAGAAGGCTTTGGGGCCTGGCCTGGACTCTCCCCATCTTCAAAGCCATATCGAAAGCCCATCTCCTCCCCTTTCTCCTGCCCTCCCCCACTCCCCTACTCCTCCCTCTCTCTCCTGCTTCAATCCCCCTTCCCTGACTAAGCCCTCTTTTCCTTTTCTTCACCCCCTTCTGTGTCACCCTAACTCATTCTCTTTATTCATCCCCTCTTCCAGCTCCACAGCACTTATTTCCAGGTCTCTTTATTTATTTATATTAATGTCTGTCTCCCCCAAACCTCTAGATTGTAAACTTGTTGTGGGCAGGGAATGTGTCTGTTACGTTGTACTCTCCCAAGAGCTTAGTACAGTGCTCTGCATATAGTAAATGCTCAATAAATACGGTTGACTGACTGCTCCTCCCCTTGCCTCCTCTCTTCCCCCTTCTCCTGCTCTTCCCTTCTCCCCTAGTTCTTTCTCTCTCTCTCTCTTGCTCCTACACTCTTCTGCTCCTCTCCTCATTCATGTCTCTTCCCTCTTCCTCTCTCATTCATTCATTCAATCATACTTATTGAGCACTTACTGTGTGCAGAGCACTGTACTAAGCACTTGGGAGAGTACAACACCACAATACACAGATACATTCCCTTCACCCAACGAGCTTACAGTCTACAGCGGGGGAGACACACCTCGATACAGACAAATAAGTTACAAATATGGGGCTGGGAGCGGGGAGGAATCAAGGGAGCAAATCTGCCGTGCTCCAACAGACCGTCCTGGAGGAGAGCCCCATGGTTGGGAAATGATGGTGAGAAGCAGCATGGCTTAATGGATAGAGCCCGGGTTCCACCATGAACGTCATGGGTTCTAATCCCGGCTCCACAGCTTGTCTGCTGTGTGACCTTGGAAAAGTCACTTCACTTCACGGTACCTCAATTACCTCATCTGTAAAATGGGGATCGAGACCGTGAGCCCCACATGGGACAGGGTCTGTGACCACCTTGATTCACTTGTACCCACCCCAGTGCTCAGTACAGTCCTCAGTACACGTCCTCCCACTGTCCTGGAATGCCCCCCCCCCCACCTCCGCCAAGCTAATTCTCTTCCCCTCTTCAAAACCCTACTGAGAGCTCACCTCCTCCAAGAGGCCTTCCCAGACTGAGCTTCCCCTTTTCCCTCTGCTCCCTCTGCTGCCTCTCTACCCCCCCTTCACCTCCCCTCAGCTAAGCCCCCCTCCCCCCCCTTTTCCTCTGCTCCTCCCCCTCCCCCTCCCCCTTCGCCTCCCCTCAGCACTGTGCTTGTCCGCTCATTTGTATATATTTTTATTACCCTATTTATTTTGTTAATGAGATGTACATCACCTTGATTCTATTTATTGCTATCGTTTTTATAATAATGTTGGTATTTGTTAAGCTCTTACTATGTGCAGAGCACTCTTCTAAGCGCTGGGGTAGATACAGGATAATCAGATTGTCCCACGTGAGGCTCACAGTCAATCCCCATTTTACAGATGAGGTAACTGAGGCACAGAGAAGTTAAGTGACTTGCCCACAGTCACACAGCTGACATATGGCAGAGTCAGGATTCGAACCCATGACCTCTGACTCCCAAGCCCGGGCTCTTTCCACTAAGCCACGCTGTGAGATGTACACCCCCTTGATTCTATTGATTGCTATTGTTTTTGTCTGTCTGTCTTCCCCGATTAGACTGTAAGCCCGTCAATGGGCAGGGACTGTCTCTATCTGTTGCCGATTTGTACATGCCAAGCGCTTAGTACAGTGCTCTGCACATAGTAAGCGCTCAATAAATACTATTGAATGAATGAATTCAGTGCGTGGCCCAGAGTGAGCGTTGAACCTAGCACACTTGCCCCCTTCCAAGACCTACTGAAGGCTCACCTCCTCCAGGAGGCCTTCCCAGATGAAGTCCCCCTTTTCCTCTGCTCCCCCTCCCCTCCCCATCACCCCGACTCACTCCCGCAGCACTTGTGTAACTGTGGACATATTTATAATTCTCATTCTATTTATTTTTATTCATGATGTGTCTAGATCTAGTGAAGCAGCATGGCTCAGTGGAAAGAGCCTGGGTTTGGTGGAAGTCAGAGGTCATGGGTTCAAATCCCAGCTCTGCCACTTGTCAGCTGTGTAACTGTGTGCAAGTCACTTCACTTCTCTGTGCCTCAGTTCCCTCATCTGTAAAATGGGGATTAACTGTGAGCCTCACATGGGACAACCTCATTACCCTGTATCTACCCCAGCGCTTAGAACAGTGCTCTCCACATAAGTGCTTAACAAATACCAACATAATAATAATTATTATTATTACTATTATTATTATTATTGTTATTCTATCAATTTCAAATGATGCTACTGATGCCTGTCTCCCCCCTTCTAGACTGTGAGCCCGTTGTGGGCAGGGACCGTCTCTATCTGTCGCCAAATTGTATTTCCCAAGCCCTTACTACAGTGCTCTGCCTAAGCGCTCGATGAGCCCGTCATTGGGCAGGGATTGTCATTCCAAGGGCTTAGTACAGTGCTCTGCACATAGTAAGCGCTGAATAAATACTACTGAATGAATGAATGTTGCCTAGGCTACAAGCTGGGGATGCCACTTCCATCACTCGCTTGCCCCGCCAGGCCCCCTCTGCCCGCGGGCGTGGCGTGGCCCAGTCTGTCAGCTGTCAGGGGAACACAGGCAGCGCGCAGAGGTGCATCGGCTTAACGGGGCTCACGTTATTATTACCCTTATCCCTCCTTCTTGAAGCAGCGTGGCTCCGTGGAATGGGCAGGGGCTTGGAAGTCAGAGGTAAGGGGTGCTAATCCCGACTCTGCCACTTGTCAGCTGGGTGATTTTGGACGAATCACTTCACTTCTCTGGGCCTCATCTGCAAACTGGGGATTAAGACTGTGAGCCCCACGTGGGGCAACCCGATCACCTAGTATCCTCCCCTAGCGCTTAGAACAGTGCTTCGCACACAGTAAGCGCTTAAGAAATACCATTATCATCATTACTATTATTCTTATTAAAAAACACGATTGAATGAATGAATGAACCCACACCATCCCTCTTGGAGGAGAGGCAGCAGGAGGGTCTGACGCATGCGCAGGCTCGGATTCCTCACCCCCCGACCACACCACGTTCAAGAAACCGAAGAGGGGGAGGAGCAGAGGGAAAGAGGGCTTAGCTGAGGGGAGGTGAAGGGGGAGCAGAGAGGGAGCAGAGGGAAAAGGGGAAGCTCAGTCTGGGAAGGCCTCTTTTCATTCATTCAATAGTATTTATTGAGCGCTCACTATGTGCAGAGCACTGTACTAAGCGCTTGGAATGAACAAGTCGGCAACAGATAGACAGTTCCTGCCGTTTGATGGGCTTACAGTCCTCTTGGAGGAGGTGAGCTCTCAGTAGGGCTTTGAAGAGGGAAAGAAAGTTAGTTTGGCAGAAGTGAGGAGGGAGGGCATTCCAAGACAGCAGTAGGACGTGGGCCAGGGGTCGACGGCATGATGGGCGTGAACAGGGGACAGTGAGGAGGTGAGCGGCAGAGGAGCGGAGTGTACGGGCTGGGTAGTAGATAGGGAGAAGGGAGGTGAGGTAGAAGGGGGCAAGGTGATGGAGAGCCTTGAAGCCCAGAGTGAGGAGTTTTTGTTTCGTGCGGAGTTTGGTAGGCAACCACTGGAGGTTTTTAAGGAGGAGAGTGGCATGCCCAGGGCGTTTCTGTAGGAAGATGATCCGGGCAGCAGAATGAAGAATAGACTGGAGTGGGGAGAGACAGGAGGAAGGGAGGTCAAAGAGAAGGCTGACACAATAATCCAGTCGGGATATTATGGGAGCTTGTACCAGCACAATAGCCATTTGGTTGGAGAGGAAAGGGCGGATTTTGGCAATATTGGTAAGACCAGCAGGTGTTGGTGACGGATTGGATGTGTGGGGTGAAGAAGAGAGCTGAGTCAAGGATCACACCAAGGTCGCGGGCCTGTGAGACTGGAAGGATGCTCATGCCGTTCACAATGACAGGGAAGTCAGGGAGAGGAAAGGGTTTGGGAGGGAAGATAAGGAGCTCAGTTTTAGACATGTTGAGTTTTAGATGGCGGGCAGACATCCAGGTGGAGAAGTCCTGGAGGCAGGAGGAGATACGAGCCTGGAGAGAAGAGGAGAGAACAGGGAAGAAGATGTAGATTTGGGTGTCATCTGCATAGAGATGATAGTTGAAGCTGTGGGAGCAAATGAATTCACCAAGGGAATGAGTATAAATGGAGAACAGAAGAAGGCCAAGAACTGACCCTTGAGGAATCCCTACACAAGTAGCCTGGTGGAGTGGAGGGAGCCCGGGCCTGGGAGTCAGAAGGTTATGGGTTCTAATCCCGGCTCTGCCACTTGTCTCCTGGGTGACCCCGGGTGAGTCACTTCACTTCTCTGGGCTTCAGTTACCTCCTCTGTAAAATGGGGATTGAGACTGTGAGCCCCATGTGGTACATGGATCGTGTCCAGCCTGATTTGCCTGTATCCACCCCAGTGCTCAGTACAGTACAGTGCCTGGAACATAGTAAGCTCTTAACAAATATAATAACAATTATTATAATAATAATACCGTTATAACCTAAAATTAGTGGGCACTTCTAGAAGCCTTTTTGCTTGGGGCAAGGGTAGCTAATGAACTCTTTTACTCAAAGGAGTAGCCTGTAGTGTAGGAAGAAAAGCCACATGGGCCTGGGAGAGAGAGGACCTGGGTTCTAATCCTGGCTCTATTGCTTGTGACCTTGGGCAAGTGGCTTCACTTTTCTGGACCACAGTTCCCTCATCTGTAAAGTGGGGATTAAAACGGTAAGCCCCATGTGGGACATGGACTGTGTCCAATCTGATGAGCTTGTAACTATCTATTCCAGCACTTAGTACAGTACTTGGCACATAGTAAGCACTTAACAAATGCCATTAAAAAGAAAATGCCGTATTTGTTGCCAATCAGTACTCTGCACAGTCTTGAGCAGGTATGTGAACCATTGTTGTAACAATTGGCTTCCAACAGCTTTATGGGTTTAAAACATGAAATATTTAAAGAGTAACCAATTAAAAATGGAAACTTTAAACATTTCAAATTCTCATTTGATTGCATGCACACACATAAGTTACTTGTTTGTGTCATTTTACTAGGGAAAACTTAATTTCTTATGAATTAAGAGTAGCAAAATTCTGAGTTCTGAACAATGGGAGAGATAACATTGGCTTTGATAGAACATTGCCTTTGTAAAATACTGACTCCTTTAAATAATTCAACTTGTAGTTTAAAACGATGAGGATTTTAGAACACTCTGTAATATTCCACTTCAAGAGGGATTGGCCCATTTTCTTGATAATTGCTGATGAAACCAGCAAATTTCTGTTTTTGAATCACTTTTACTGAATAAAGGCTCATTCTAGAACCCCTGGGCTCAGTGGCAACTGTAGAGTGCTGTTTGTACCAGATTTGAGAGATGAAATTAAAGAGCCTTTTCAACTGTGAGATTTCTTATTTTGAACTCATTGCCAAAGAAAAGCTCTACCTGGGTGGGTGTTATATATTGACAACACCCATAAAGGCTCACCTGGCAACAGGCAAGTGGTGAGGTTAACCATTTGGCAAGCATTTATAATTCTTTAAATTTAGATTTGAAATGAAAACATTGGCATGTAGGTTTACTGAGTAAGGTTTCTCTGGTTCTTCAATTACTTCCTGAACATCTTTGGAAGCTGCTGTAGTTATATTCCAGTGACAGTATCTTCAGAGAGCATTTTTCCCTTTACAAGATCCATTTGCTCTTCCATCCCTCCCAGTCCTCCTCTCTCTCCTCCCTCCTTACACTCGGCTTTAAAGCACTCAATTACCTTGCCCCTTCCTACCTCACCTCCCTGATTTCCTACTACAACTCAGCCCGCACCCTTCAGCCCTCTAATGCCAACCTACTTACTGAACCTCAATTTCATCTATCTCACTGCTGAGCTCTTGACCCCATCCTGCCTCTGGTCTGGAACACCCTCCCTCCTCATATCTGACAGACAATAACTCTCCCCTCCTTCAAAGTCTTCTTGAAGGCACATTTCCTCCAAGAGGCCTTCCCTGACTAGGCCCTCCTTTCCACCTCCCCCACTCACTTCTGTGTTGCCTTTGCACATGGATTTGCACCATTTATTCACCCCTCCCTCAGCCCCACAGCACTTATGTCCATATGCGTAATTTCTTTCTATTAACGTCTGTCTCCCCCTCTAGACTGTAAGCTTGTTCTAGGCAGGGAATGTGTATACCAACTCCATTGTATTGTCCTCTCCCAAGGGCTTAGTACATTACACTGCACACAGGAAGCGCCCAATCATTGTGATTGATTGATACCAAAGCCAAATGGCTCAATTGCTGAATTTATATATGTACTCTCCTAAGCACTTAGTAAAGTGCTGTGCACACAGTAAAATGATCAGTAAATACTATGGATGATGATGATCTTGCATCACTTGGTAGAGAAGCTTTAAAATGTACATTTTAAGAATTTTAATGGTCTGTTATTAAAAATCATTACATGATGGGGGAAACCAGGCTCTCAGAATCCTATTTAGATTGCTTTTCCCCCCCAGATTAGATTGGGTATTGTTGAGATCTAGCCCCTACATCTCCACAGTGTAGACTAAGACTGTAAGCCCAATGTGGGCAGGGAATGTGCATGTTATATTGTTATTTGTATTTTCCCAAGCACTTAGTACAGTGCTCTGCACACAGTAAGCAATCAATAAATGTGATTGGCTGACTGACTAAGCCATCCTAGATCACATGTCAGTTTTTGCTATTAATTAGTGGTATTTTCCTCTTTAGGCCACGGTTGTGGTCTGTACCCGTCTTTGCCTAGTTCTGTCATTTTTTTTTATGGTATTTGTTAAACGCTTACTATGTGCCAGGCATTGTTTTAAGCGCTGGAGTAGATACAAGGTAGTCAGTTTGGACACAGTGTCCCATGTGGGGCTCACAGTCTTAATCTCCATTTTCCACTTGAGGTAACTGAGGCCCAGAGAAGCAAAGTGACTTGCCCAAGGTCTCACAGCAGACAAGTAGTAGAGCTGGGATTAGAACTCCGAGACTCTCAGGCCCAGGCTCTCTCCACTAGGCCACGCTGATTCCATTGTTCCCAGCCACCACCCTGAAATCTTGGAGGATTATTCCTTTCCTGCGCTGGCGGAGAGCTACCTCGTGTCGGAGTCAGCTCGGCCTGGTCCTCAACCTGCCTCCTTTCCTGAGCCTCTTGCAGATGGTCACGACAACCATTTCTGTCGCTAAGGCCCGTTTCACATTATTGGCCCAAACCCGATACCCATCAGGAGCAGGTGACTTCAAATGCAAGATGGAACCTAAGGAAAAAAAAAAACCCTCTCAGGTGTTGAAAAGTGCTGTCAGAAGGTCCTGCTGTAGGGAAATACAATGTCCATCCTGGTTATCTTGCATCTATTTTGTTTAGTCCTTGGTACACAGTAAGGGCTTAACAAATAGAGAAGCAGCATGGCCTAGTGGATGGAACACAGGCCTGGGAGTGGGAAGGGCCCGGATTCTTATCCTGACTCTGCCACTTGTCTGCTGTGTGTGACCTTGGGCAAGTCACTTCACTGGGCCTCAGTTCCTACTTCTGTAAAATGGAGATTTGACTGGGAGGCCCATGTGGGACCTGGACGGTGTCCCAAATGATTAGCTGGCATCTACCCCGGTGCTTAGAACAGTGCCTGATGCATAGTAAGCGCTTAAGAAATGCCATTTTTTTAAGGTACCACGATTATTATTATTGTTGAAAGCATGCCTTGCAGGCTCTCAGTTTCCAGAGATTTGTTGGTACTCAAGTGTGTCTTTTATTTCCTTGCTTCTCTTGAACGTAGTAGCTCAAAGAAAGCTTTATTTGGGTTTAATTTTACTTGTTCTTGGCAATTTTCCCCCTCAGAGAGTAGGAGAGACTTAAGCCCTGTTTTGTTCCTAGACTTTTCTGGAAGGAGGGAAACACCCTCTGTGTGTGATTCAAGACTGCTACACTAACCTCTCCCCTTCAGTCCTCAACCTGCACAGCAAGCTGAGCTCTTCCAACTTTTAACACACAACTTGAAACTGGCATGACAGTGTCGTGCCGGAGTGAAAGCGATACTAATCTGTGTTTACTACACAGACATGTGTTCTAGGTGAATGCTACCAGGCACTTAGTAAATGCTTCTAACAGGCAGAGTGGAGCACTTTTTTGGAGGCCGACCATGACCACTTCTGTTCCCTTTCTTTTTTCCTCTTCACAGAATGCGGTTACGTTGTCATCACCTAAAGTGGCCGATGGTGTTCACGTTCAACGGGCCAAGTCCCGCTGAGGTATGGTTCCGAATCCAGGACGAATCCAATAGAGCAAGAGGCCTGCTGGTCTTCGGAGCCAGTTTTCCCCAGCCAGTCACACGTGGGCCTCTGTCCAGTGGCCAAACTGACCCTTATTCGGACCTTTCTGGCTCGAGGGTACTTCTAGATCCACCAAAGTCAAAAGCCTCGACAGTCACATAAGACATTCGTGGGCATGGGCTGGAAGGGGTTCTACTACTGCTAGAAAGAAGCAGCATGGCGTAGTGGATAGAGCACGGGCCTGGGAATCAGGGTACCTGGGTTCTAATGCCGGCTCTGCTGCATGACTGCTATGTGACCTTGGGCAAGTCACTTCACTTTTCTGGGCCTCTGTTACCCCATCCGTAGAATGTGGATTAAATCCTATTCCCTTGTACTTTGTGAGCCCAGTGTGGGACAGGGACTGTGTTCACCTCCTTTTATCTATCCCAGTGCTTAGAACAGTGCTTGGCACATAGCGCTTAACAAGTACCCTAATTATTATTATTACTCTATTACTACTATTTGTGGTATCAATCAATCAGTTGTATTTAAGCCCTTACTACATGCCAAGCTCAGGGGGTAGAAATAGATGTTCAGATTAAACACAGTCCCTCATCCCATATAAGGCTCAGAGTCTAAGTGGGAGGGAGAATGGGTATTGTGTCCCCATTTTACAGAGGGGGAAACTGAGGCACAGAGCAGGGAAACGACTTGCCCAGGGCCATACAGCAGGCAAGTGGCAGAGCCAGAATTAGAACCCGGGTCCTCTGATGCTCATTAACATGTTGTTTCCACCAGGCCACACTGCTCTCCTGTCCATCTCAGCTCTTTCACTGTGGCCTGTCTCATCAGAACTGTGAAAAGCAAAAGGCAAAATTCCTTTGCTGAGTTTATTCTCCTCCCAGACCACCTTCTCTAATAGAGATGAAATTCTGCAAAGAAATCTGCTTGGGCCACTGTAGGAACTAGAAGACTATCATAAGTTAGTTCTTGACAATCCTTTCCGTTTTTTTTTCCTACTGAGTTGTTTTCCCTCCCCTCTGAATGCAGAGTTTGCACATGGAGAGTATGAGAAATTGCAGGACCCTCGATTTATCAAGGCTGTCTTTCTTTCTTAAACCCATCCCGTCTCCAGACAATGAGGGTGAGACTCTCAGAGTTTGGAAATAAATGTTAACCTGGTGGAGGGAGGGAGGGTAGGTAGGTGTGATTGTGTGTCTGTGGCCATGTATTATATGTGTGCACATGTGTTATATGCACAAGTGTATGTGGGTGTGTCTTATGGTTGTGTGTTATAGGTAGGTGTTGTGTGTGTGTGTGTCTACTCTCTGTTGTCTTCCTTATATCATAGGTAGCCTAAAGACAGGGTTTTGTTTTTCTTGTCCCACAAAACTTGCGTTTATGTTGTCCTGCCAAACTTCAGTAATGCAGAACAACATTCAGAAGCTGTCGAGGAGTTCTTTTCCAAATAGTCAAGGCAGACAAGCTTCTGAAACAGAGAACGTTTAACTCCCAAACGTACTGTCCATGCTAAGCCAAGCCTGCAACTTTTTGAAGGAAGAGTCAATAAGGTAGGTGTCTGTCTTACTCAGGTCTCCCTCCCGAGGGCAAACCTCACCATTGGGGCGTGAGTGTGGTTGAAAAGGCCAACTTGAACTTGCCCCAGCCTATCTCATGCACAAAGTCAGTTCCTTGCCAAGCTGGAGTAGTCTATCAGAGATGCTGTCATCCATCAGATACCCTTTCAAAGCACTTAGAGATGCAGCGTGACTCAGTGGAAAGAGCACAGGCTTGGGAGTCAGAGGTCATGGGTTCTAATCCCGTCTATGCCACGTGTCAGCTGTGTGACTTTGGGCAAGTCACTTAACTACTCTGTGCCTCAGTTACCTTATCGGGAAAATGGGGATTAAGACTGTGAGCCCCACGTAGGACAACCTGATAACCTTGTATTCCCCTTAGTACAGTGCTTGGCACATAGTAAGCTCTGAACAAATGCCATTATTATTATTATTATGTGAGCTCCAATAGGAGACAAGGAGTCAGTAAATCGGTCATATTTATTGAGCACTTATTGTGGGCAGAGTATCATACTAAGAGCTTGGGAGAGTACAATAGAACAATGAACAGACACATTCCCTGCCCACAACAAGCTTCTGGGCTACAAATAGACCAGCCATCAGTAAATCCATTCACATTGCCCTCCCGCCTCTCCCCCGTATGCTCTTGCAGTATTTTTGCAGGCCTTTTGGACACCACCAGTCTTAACTCGGCTTTTCAAACTGTCCCCCAATTTTTGGACAGTCGAGCCCCCTGGGAAAAATCATCGGCGGTGCATCTGCAGCAGGTTGACAGTGTTGTAGGAGAGCTTGGAAGCTGGTATAACGAGATACAAAGCTGCATTTTTCAGAAGAGGGATTTTATGATAGGGAGTGAGATTCCTTTTAAGAGATGTCTTCCTCCAAACTGCTTTTATGGTAAAGGAATTAACATCCCCTTCTTAGTCTTTTTGTGTTTATTTGGGCAAGGACCCTGGCCTCATTCCACACTCCAAGCCCCTTTTATTTGTAACTTCCTGTTGTCAGAAATTTCTGTTTCTCAGCCAAGAGCGCTTCTCATCTTTCTTCAATCATTCAACCAATCAGTGATATTTATTCATTCATTCATTCAGTAGTATTTATTGAGCTCTGACTAAGTGCAGAGCACTGTACTAAGTACTCGGGAGAGTGCAATACAACAATAAACAGATGCATTCCCTGCCTACAACGAGCGTACAGGTCTACTCATAGGGACCTATGTGTGTGTTTGCGTAGTGAATTGGCGGTTGGACTTGAAATGTGAATTAAGACAAGCTAGTCTTCTGAGGGGAAAACTGGAATTGAGAAAAACTCATTCTCAAATGACCTGAGTTCTTCTATACCACAAAAATTGTGTGTGTGTGTGTGTGTGTGTGTAAGCAGAATGGCCTTAGCGGCAAGTACATGGACCTCCCAACAACTTATGTCATGAGCCCATCATCAGGGATTTGTCTCCCCTCTAAATTCTGGCACTCAATGACAAATTCCAAAAGTGAAACTAAATCACCACTGTGTACAGCAGAAAGCTTTATTTCATACTAAACCTACTAAAAACAGATGAATCAAGGATAACACCAAGGCTTGTGAGAAAGGGAGGATAGTGGTATTGTCTACAGTGATGGGAAAGCCAGGGGGAGGACATTTTGTGCCAGAAGATGAGGAGTTTCATTTTGGACATGTTAAGTTTGAGAAGCTCAGCCCAAGGCTAAATTGGGAATCCTGTGACTGTCTCTACCTCTGACAACACTTCGGGTTTTTCTTTCCATTTAACGTTGCTTCTCCTTTCATCTTCCCCTATTCCACTCTTATAGTTTTCCTCCTGCCTCTCCCACTTACGAATATATGTTTTCTATCCTCCATCCCCCAGCTCAGTTTTTTCCCCATAACTAGGGGAGGCCCTAGCTTTCACCGAGATATTGCTGAGATAATTGTTGCATTGTGCTCTCCCAAGTGCTTAGTACAATGCTCTGCACACAATAAGCACTCAGTAAATATGACTGAATGAATGAGATTCAAAACATGGGCACCGTGATGAGATGGAGAGAACCTGATGCAACAGATGCTCTAAAATGTAGGGAAATTGTAGTGTCTCTCTGTCTGCAGCTAGCTGAAACACAGACCTTTGCCCAGAAGCTCCAACTCTGGGTTCCGTCGCTGGAATCCCAGTTTTGAAGTCCAGTCAAATGGTTGCTGTTCATGTCATCTTCAAAAGATTTTCTGGCATGAGCCTCCTGTAGAGATTCTTTAAACCAGCTGGATTTGGACACCTCCACGTCTGCGTTTGATCCACCATCTGACATTGAGAGTGAGGCGGAGGATACCATGGGAAACTTGGCCAGCCTTACGGAAGACCAGCTGCTTTGGCGTTTGAATAAGAGTGAGCACTGTATAGCTACCTACAGAGAGAAATATTCAGAGGTAGGAGCAAGATTCTGTGATTGTAGAGAACTACTCGACAACAAATGGAATCGTGTCACCTCTTGGAATGGTCTGCAATTCCCATCCAGTCGAAGCTGCCTGTGAAGGAAATCTCAATTCGGAAATGATTGTCACTTTAGGTTGACTTTATTTTGAGCCCTAAGGAACTTGGGGAAATTCATTTGTCCCGCAGATTACTGGGGAAGTATTGATTGCGCCTCTTTTGAGGTGGAGTAACTGATTCCTTTTGCCATCTAAACACATATACATTATTGTATTTTATTATTATTATGATATTTGTTAGGCGCTTAGTGTGTGTCAAAGCACTGTTCTGAGCACTGAGGTAGATCCAAATTAATTGGGTTGGAATCAGTCCCTGTCCCACATGGGGTTCACAGTCTAAGAAAGAGAGAGAGCAGGTATTTAATACCTGTTTTACAGATGAGGAAACGGAGGCATAGAGAGGTAAGGTGACTTGCCCAGGGTCACACAGCTGGCAGTTGGCAGAACCTGGATTAGAACCTAGGTCCTCTTCCTTCAAGGCCCCTGCTCTTTCCACTAGGTAACACTGCTTCTCTACTTCGTAATATATTGACCATATGTAATATTTTGACCAGTAATCAATCCATGGTACTTACTGTGTGCTTTCGCTGTGCAAAGCACTGTACTAAGTGCTTGGGAGAGGAAAATATAAGAGTCGATAGTTACGTTCCCTGTCCACAAGGAGCTTCCCTTCTAGAGAAAAAAGCAGGATCTAGAATCCACCACTTATAGCTGAGGGGCCAGCATCTGTTTCCTGTTGTGTGTTGCCTGGAGAATAGAAGGAAGATTTAGGGAGGAAATGATTGGGGCATGTACGGTGCCCATCCAGCTTCTTAGTGATCAAAGTATCCTTGATTGCATAGGTTGGCAACTCTTTTTTTAATGGTATTGGTTAAGAGCTCACTCTGTGTCAGTCACTGCCCTAAGTGCTGGGAAAGACACAAGCTAATCAGGTTGGACACAATCCCTGTCCCACATGGGGCTCACAGTCTTAGTACCCATTTTATAGATGAGGCAACCGAGACCTGGAGAAATGAAGTGACTTGCCTAAGGTCACACAGACATGTGGCAGAGCCGGGATTAGAACCCGGGTCCTCTGACTCCCAGGCCTGAGCTCTTTCCACTAGGCCACACTACTTCTCACTTTTTTTGTGCAGAAGAGCTAAATCAAATGAAGCTTTTGAGCTGCTGATGTTCAGACAACCATAATGATGATGATAATGTTGCTATTAAGCCCTTTTTGTTGGCTGAGTATTGTGCTAAGTGCTGGGTGGATAGGTACAAATGAATGAGTTGGGACAAAGTCCCTGTCCCAAATAGGATGGAGGGAAAACTGACATTTTTATCTCCATTTTACAGATGAGGAAACATGCCTAGTCAATTGCCCAAGGTCATACAGCAGGCAAATGGCAGATTCAGTTCTAGAATGGAGGGTCTCCTTGACTCTTGTGTCATGCTCTTTCCACTAGGCTATGAGCTAGTAGTACATATGAAGTACTTTACTTCATTGTGGAACTGTAATTGTGAAATCCTAATAATGAAGTTAAAAATGGGAGGGGAAGAGGTGGAAAATGAGGAAGAGGGAGAGGGAGAAAGGAAGAGAGAAGGTAAGTGAGAAAAACTTATTCCTTGATCATTTTTTAATGGTATTTGTCAAGCCCTTATTATGTTCATTCATTCATTCAATAGTATTTATTGAGCGCTTACTATGTGCAGAGCGCTGTACTAAGTGCTTGGAATGAACAAGTCGGCAACAGATAGAGACAGTCCCTGCCGTTTGACGGGCTTACAGTCTAATCGGGGGAGACAGACAGACAAGAAGAATGGCAATAAATAGAGTCAAGGGGAAGAACATCTCATAAAACAATGACAACTAAATAGAATCAAGGCGATGTACATTTCATTAACAAAATAAATAGGGTAATGAAAATATATACAGTTGAGCAGACGAGTACAGTGCTGAGGGGATGGGAAGGGAGAGGGGGAGGATCAGAGGGAAAAGGGGGGAAAAGAGGGTTAAGCTGCAGAGAGGTGACGTGGGGGAGTGGTAGAGGGAGTAGAGGGAGAAGGGAGCTCAGTCTGGGAAGGCCTCTTGGAGGAGGTGAATTTTAAGTAGGGTTTTGAAGAGGGGAAGAGAATTAGTTTGGCGGAGGTGAGGAGGGAGGGCGTTCCAGGACCGCGGGAGGACGTGGCTCAGGGGTCGATGGCGGGATAGATGAGACCGAGGGACGGTGAGGAGGTGGGCGGCAGAGGAGCGGAGCGTGCGGGGTAGGCAGTAGAAAGAGAGAAGGGAGGAGAAGTAGGAAGGGGCAAGGTGATGTAGAGCCTTGAAGCCTAGAATGAGGAGTTTTTGTTTTGAGCGGAGGCTGATAGGCAACCACTGGAGGTGTTTAAGAAGGGGAGCGATATGCCCAGATCGTTTCTGCAGGAAGATGAGCCGGGTAGCGGAGTGAAGAATAGACTGGAGCGGGGCGAGAGAGGAGGAAGGGAGATCAGAGAGAAGGCTGACACAGTAGTCTAGCCAGGATATAACAAGAGCCTGTAGCAGTAAGGTAGCCGTTTGGGTGGAGAGGAAAGGGCGGATCTTGGCGATATTGTAAAGGTGAGACCGGCAGGTCTTGGTAACAGATCGGATGTGTGGGGTGAACGAGAGAGACGAATCAAAGATGACACCGAGGTTGTGAGCCCGAGAGACGGGAAGGATGGTCGTGCCATCCACGGTGATAGGGAAGTCTGGGAGAGGACCGGGCTTGGGAGGGAAGATGAGGAGCTCAGTCTTGCTCATGTTGAGTTTTAGGTGGCAGGCAGACATCCAGGTGGAGGCATCCTGGAGGCAGGAGGAGAACTGTTCCAAGTGCTGGGGTAGATGCAAATTTATCAGATTGGACACAGTTCCTGTCCCTCATGGGGCTCAAAGTCTAAGTTGGAGGGAGGGGGATTTAATCCTCATTTTACAGATGAGGTAACTGAGGCACAGAGAAGTTAAATGATTTGCTCAAGGTCCCAAGCAGATGAATGGCAGAGCCAGGATTAGAACTCTGGTCCTCTGACTCCCAGGCCCATGCTTTTTCCAGGAGACCATATTGTCTCTCTTGTTGGGAACTGGGAGGGTGGGATGCTAGACTGTGAGCCCATTGTTGGGGAGGGATTGTCTCTATCTGTTGCCGAATTGAACTTTCCAAGCGCTTAGTACAGTGCTCTGCACACAGTAAGCACTCAAATACAATTGAATGAGTAAATGGAATTTTTAATTTTTTCATGGTATTTGTTCAGTATGTACTATGTACCAGGCACTGTACTAAGCGCTGGGGTAGATAGAAGCTAATCAGGTTGGTCACAGTCCCTGTTCCATGCGGGGCTCACAGTCTTCGTCCTCATTTTACAGATAAGGTAACCTAGGCACAGAGAAAATAAGTGACTTGCCCAAGGTCAAACCCAGCAGATAAATGATGGAACCAGGATTAGATGCATGCCAATCTGGTCACAGTCCATGTCCCACTTGGGGCTCACAGTCTTAATCCCCACTGTACAGATGAGGTTTTGTTTTGTTGTCTGTCTCCCCCTTCTAGACTGCAAACCCATTGTTGGGTAGAGATTGTCGCTATCTGTTGCCGAATTGTACTTTCCAAGAGTTTAGTACAGTGCTTTGCACACAGTAAGCGCTCAATAAATACAATTGAATGAATGAATGAAATGAGCTACCTGAGGCACAGAGAAGTGAAGTGACTTGCCCAGGGTCACACAACAGACAAGTGGCAGACCTGGGATTAGAACTCAGGTCTTTCTGACTCCCAGGCCCTTGCTTTACCCACAAGGCCACACTCCTTCTAGGAGTTTTCCAGAAGAGGGTCTCAAGAGTTACCTCTACCTCCTCAGCACCTCAGAGTTGGGGCAGGGATATAATATTTTTAATCAGAGAATGAGCACAAACAAATGTTCCACATGTTCCAAGATTTTACTTATCTTTCATTGTTGCTTTTGTAATCAATCTCAGTGAATTCTCAGGAAATGAATGTGAAGGATTGTACATCTGAATTAGTCAGCAGACCTCAGCAGGGTCAGAGTCTCTTTTGGGTGTTTGAAGAAGAGTTCTTGTTACTTTGTTTGCTTGCTTTGTAATCAGTATGAGATGCTAATTGTTGGAACAAGGATTTTAAGTGTTATTTTGATTTTAAGAGCATTTTAAGCCAGTCAGGATAAAGCACTTAAGAGAATTGGAGAACTGCAGGAGGTAAGTTTCCGAGGCTGGTCCAAACTCTATAAACTAGAGCCCATCAGAGATCTAATGCCATTGTGTAGTACACTCCATTTGACCTGGTGTCACTAACACAAACAACAACTAACAAAATTGTTAGTTCCTCCATGTAATACAAGATTAGTAAAATGGAATGAATTTAGCTTTCTTCCCCCCACCGCCCCCCACCCCACTATTTTTATGGTACTTGTTAACTGCTGACTATGCACCAGGCACTGAACTAAGCACTGGGATAGATACACACTAATTAGGGTTTTTTTATGGTGTCTGTTAAGCACTTATTGTGCCAAGCACTATACTAAGTTCTGGGTGTCACACAGGGTCCCTGACTAACTCTGAGGGAGGAAGATTTAATTACCATTTTACAATGAGGTAGCTGAGATGCAGTTCTGTTTCCTGAATGGGATTTAGGACAAAAACTAAATTTCCAAAACCCAATTTGTCACCCTTATATGACCCTTCCTGTCCCCGAATCTCTCTTGGTCGTGGTCATCTCTCTTGGTTTCACATAGTCCATACGTTGCGGATATTCCACTCTCCACCACCTGCTGATCACGTAGTGCAATATTGCCAGGTTTTGTGTATGTTTTATTTTTTGGTATTTGTTTAAGTGCTTACTATGTGTCAAGCACTTTTAAGTGCTGGAGTAGCTACCAGTTAATTAAGCCTGATATAATCTAGGCCACATTGACCGGCTTTTCCCAAGGAGAAGGGATGGTCAGATTTTTTTTGTTTGTTTGGTATTTGTTAAGCACTTACTATGTGCCAGACACTGGACTAAGCACTAGGGTAGGTACAAGCTAATTGGATTGGACATAGTCCATATCCCACATGAAGCTGTCTTAATATCCATTTTACAAATGAGGTCACTGAGGCACAGAGAAGTGGAGTGACTTGCCAAAGGTTACACAGCAGAAGGGTGGTAGAGTCAGGATTAGAACCCAGGTCCTTCTGAATCCCAGGCCCATGTTGTATCCACCAGGCCACACTGTTTCAAATGATCTCCACCTCCTATGAGATTGCACCCATGAAATTCTTTGTTCCATCACTAGGCTTCACCTCACTTCTTACCATTCTGAAAATTTTAGGCCAGCAATAATGGCCTATTTGCCCCTCTTTTCGTTTCCCACGCCTTGTAGACAAAAGTTTAACTTTGAGACACCTACGTTTCACTCTTGCAATAGTTTGACCGAGACTGATTTCGGTTACTCACCTACAAGGCCTTCTACTTGCCTGGAAGGAAATTGAATGGGAGTATTGAAATGTCACAGAGTGCTATTTTGGGTTTTGCTTGGAAGGCCTGTAAACTTGAGGTTGTCTTTTAGGAAATCCAAATTGGCCAACAAGCTAAAAAACACCTCCAGGATGAGATGGATTCTTCTTTGGAAGACAAAGATTAACGTATCCAGTAGAGAAGCAGCGTGGCTCAGCATGGGTGTGGGAGTCAGAGGTCATGGGTTCAAATCCCAATTCAGCTGCTTGTCAGCTGTGTGACTTTGGGCAAGTCACTTAACTTCTCTGTGCCTCAGTTACCTCATCTGTAAAATGGGGATTAAAACTGTGAGCCCCATGTGGGACCTGATCACCTTGTATCCTCTCCAGTGCTTAGAAGAGTGCTTTGCACATAGTAAGCGCATAACAAATGCCATCATTATTATTATTATTCTTCAAACCCAGGTAATATTACTGGCTTGAAAACAGTCTATTACTTGTTCTTCCTTCAGACACTTGTGTACCACTTTTTTTTATTTTTCATAGTATTTGTTAAGCACTTACTATGTGTCAAACACTATTCTAGGCACTAGAGAAGGTACAAGTTAATTAGATCGGACACATTCCTTGTTCTGCATGGGGCTCACAGTCTAAGTGGGAGGGAGAACAGGTATCAAATCCCTATTTTGCAGTCGAGGAAACTGAGGCACAGAGAAGTGAAGTGACTAGTCCAAGGTCACACAGCAAGCAATTGGCAAAACTGGGTTTAGAACCCATATCCTCTAATTTCCAGGCCCGTGTTCTTTCCACTGAGGACACGCTGTTTAAAGGCCCCGGAAACACTGTCTAAGCTTGGTTTTTCTGACACCATCCTCCCCTGGTTCTCCTCCTAGTTCTCTGGCTGCTCATTCTTGGTTTCTGTGACCAGTTCTTCCCTTGGCCTGCCTCTGTACTAAACTCTGGGGTAGGTATAAGCTAAACAGTTAGGGCACACTCCACCTCCCACATGGAGCTCACAGTCTTCATCCTCATTTGACAGAAGAGGGAACTGAGGCCCAGAGAAATGAAGTGACTTGCCCAAGGTCACACACAGCAGAAAAATAGTGGACCTGGGATTAGAACTAAGGTCCTTCTGACTCCCAGGCCTGTGCTCTAACCACTAGGCCATGCTGCTTTCCTCTCTGCTCAGAGCAAAGTACTCAGTTAATACTATTGAGTAACCGATATATTGTTTGATTTTTAACTTTTGAAATTTAGAGTGGTTGATAATGTAACCAGTGGTTCTCTGCATTAGTAAATATGGAACAAAGATTTAATGTTGGTATTTTATTAAGCACTTACTATGTGCAGAGCACTGTTCTAAGCGCTGGGGTAGACATAGGGGAATCAGGTTGTCCCACATGGGGCTCACAGTTTTAATCCCCATTTTACAGATGAGGTAACTGAGGCCCAGAGAAGTTAAGTGACTTGCCCACAGTCACACAGCTGACAAGTGGCAGAGCTGGGATTCGAACCCATGACCTCTGACTCCAAAGCCCATGCTCTTTTCACTGAGCCACGCTGCTTCACCATCGCCTGATGCTGGGTGATGTTTCATGGTTGCCTTGGAATGCACTCTTTTTTTTCGAAAGTGTGTTGTTGTTTTCTTAGCTGGGAGGTACCAATTTGACTGTAGCATTTTTTTCCATTTTTTAAGCTGCTATGAAGAAAATCATATCCTTTTTTATGGTATTTATTAAATGTTTACAATGTGACAGGCACTGTTCTAAGCACTGGGGTAGATACAAAGTCATCAGGGTGGACCCAATCCATGTCCCACATGGGGCTCACAGTCTTCATCCCCATTTTACAGATGAGGTAGCTGAGGCCCAGAAATGTGAAGTGACTTGCTCATAGTCAAAGAGCAGACAATTGGCAGAGTCGAGATTAGAACCTTCTGACTCCCAGGCTGGTGCTCTATTCACTAGGGCATGTTGCTTCTTTCCCTAAGGGCAGAGCACTGTACTAGGAGCTTGGGACAGTTCAACGCAGCAGAAATCGCAGAAACGTTCCCTGCCCTGTATTAAACAAATACTCCTGATTGAATGTGTCTGTTTATCATTGCATTGTACTCTCCCAAGAGCTTACTATATTAATTCATTCATTCTATAGTATTTATTGAGCACTTACTATGTGCAGAGCACTGTACTAAGCGCTTGGAATGTACAAGTCGGCAACAGATAGAGACAGTCCCTGCCGTTTGATGGGCTTACAGTCTAATCGGGGGAGACAGGCAGACAAGAACAATGGCAATAAATAGAGTCAAGGGGAAGAACATCTCATAAAAAACAATGGCAAATAAATAGAATCAGGGTGATGTACATCTCATTAAACAAAATAAATATGGTGATGAAGATATGTACAGATGAACAGACGAGTACAGTGCTGAGGGGGTGGGACGGGACAGGGGGAGGAGGAGAGGGAAATGGGGAGAAGAGGGTTTAGCTGCGGAGAGGTGAAGGGGGCGGTAGAGGGAGCAGAGGGAAAAAGGGGGGAGCTCAGTCTGGGAAGGCCTCTTGGAGAAGGTGAGCTTTAAGTAGGGATTTGAAGAGGGGAAGAGAATTAGATTGACGGAGGTGAGGAGGGAGGGCATTCCAGGATCGGGGGAGGACGTGGCCCAGGGGTCGACGGTGGGATAGGCGAGACCGAGGGACGGTGAGGAGGTGGGTGGCAGAGGAGCGGAGCGTGCGGGTTGGGCGGTAGAAAGAGAGAAGGGAGGAGAGGTAGGAAGGGGCAAGGTGATGTAGAGCCTTGAAAGCCTAGAGTGAGGAGTTTTTGTTTTGAGCGGAGGTTGATAGGCAACCACTGGAGGTGTTTAAGAAGGGGAGTGACATGCCCAGAACGTTTTTGCAGAAAGATGAGCCGGGCAGCAGAGTGAAGAATAGACTGAAGTGGGGAGAGACAGTAGGAAGGGAGATCAGAGATAAGGCTGACATAGTAGTCTAGCCGGAATATAACGAGACCCTGTAGCAGTAAGGTAGCCATTTGAGTGGAGAGGAAAGGGCTGATCTTGGCGATATTGTAAAGGTGAGACCAGCAGGTCTTGGTAACGGATCGGATGTGTGGGGTGAATGAGAGAAACGAGTCAAAGATGACACCGAGGTTGCGGGTCTGAGAGACGGGAAGGATGGTCGTACCATCCACGGTGATAGGGAAGTCTGGGAGAGGACTGGGCTTGGGAGGGAAGATGAGGAGCTCAGTCTTGCTCATGTTGAGTTTTAGGTGGCGGGCAGACCACCAGGTGGAAACGTCCTGGAGGCAGGAGATGCGAGCCTGAAGGGGGAGAGGACAGGGGCAGAGATGTAGATCTGCGTGTCATCTGCGTAGAGATGGTAGTCAAAGCCGTGAGAGCGAATGAGTTCACCAAGGGAGTGAGTGTAAATGGAGAACAGAAGAGGGCCAAGAACTGAGCCCTGAGGAACTCCAACAATTAAAGGATGGGAGGGGGAGGAGGCGCCAGCGAAGGAGACCGAGAATGACCGGCCAGAAAGATAAGAGGAGAACCAGGAGAGGACGGAGTCCGTGAAGCCAGGGTGAGATAAGGTATGGAGGAGGAGGGGATGGTCGACAGTGTCAAAGGCAACAGAGAGGTCAAGGAGGATTAGAATGGAGTAGGAGCCATTGGATTTGGTAAGAAGGAGGTCATGGGTGACCTTAGAGAGAGCAGTCTCGGTAGAGTGGAGGGGATGGAAGCCAGATTGGAAGGGGTCCAGGAGAGAATGGGAGTTAGGGAATTCTTAGCAGCAAGTGTAGACGACTCGTTCTTGGATTTGGATCTCAGGATCTCAGTCCGATTCTCATGAAAACATGGTTTAACTTTAGTCGAGGAGTTATCCGGAGCCTCGGTGTCTTCCGGGTTGAGGAAACCCTCCTAGAACGTTGTAGTCACGATTTTGGAAGAGACCGCGCATCGATCAATCAGATCCTACAAGTCATCGGGTCGCTGATGGGAAATAGGGAATTCGGCTCTGGGGGAAGCAGATTTTCTATCATTTAAAGAAGAATATTTTGACAGCTATTTAGGACCGTACACCTTGCAAATCAATGTGGGTATAGGTTTGCACGCGCACCTAATCATCATCATATCTTTCAGTGTTTCTCTACGCATAGTATCTCGTTTCTGTGCGCCGGTGGGGTTGGGTTAGTTAGTCTTTCCTTCCCGGTCTACCACGGACTTGGGGAGTTAACCACAGTTTAGCGCGAAAGCTTCCTAGGTCAGATCAAATTCCGCCTTGATTTAACAGCGATAGAGAATGAGCAGAGGAAAGCCCAGAAAGAGAAGAAATGAGATCTTGTGAAAGGGGGATGCTTAAAGCTCGGGGACCTGGAGTCGACGTTTTAGCCGGTGTGGTTACGCGGGGCCCGTTGGAGACGATGAGCGGTGCGGCGCGGTTGCGGGGTTTCTCTGGGCTCGGCTGCGGTGGCTCAGTGGCAAGAGCCCGGCCGGGCTCGGGAGTCGGAGGACGCGGGTTCTCCTCCCCGCTCCGCCACTCGTCTGCTGGGTGACCTCAGGCGAGCCACCTGACTTCTCTGTGCCCTCAGTGGCCTCATCTGGGAGATGGGGATAATGACTGTGAGCCCCACGTGGGACAACCTCATTCCCTCGGATCTACCGAGGCGCTTAGAGCAGGGTTGGGCTCGCCGTCAGTGTTTGAGAAATACCCCGGAGAAGCAGCGTGGCTCAGTGGAAAGGGCGCAGGCTTGGGAGCCAGAGGTCATGGGTTCTAATCCCCACACCGTCACTCGTCAGCTGCGTGACTTGGGGCGAGTCATTTCACTTCTCTGGGCCTCAGTGACCTCATCTGGAAAACGGGGATGAAGCCCGTGAGCCCCATGGGGGACAACATCATCACCCTGTATTCCACCCCCCCCCCCACCTCCAAGGCTTAGAAGAGTGCTTGGCGCAGAGTAAGCGCTTAACTGAGGTCTTTAGCATCACTATTATCACTGTCAGAACGGCCAGCCGAGCCGCCCGGCGCCACCGCCCGCCCCCATCCCGGGCCCCTCCTCCTCTCCCCTCTCCCCTCCTTCCCAGACAGGCTGGGGGTCCGGCGAGGCTGGGGGGCGGCCGCCGCCGGCCGAATTTACCAAGGCGGAGCGGAGCCGGCAGAGAGGCCAACCGCAGCCGCGGTCTCCGAGGGGCATCGCGGTGGCCGCTGGTTGCTAGGAGACGGGGGCGGCGATGACGGCACCCTGGGCGGGGGCGGGGGGGAGCGGCCGGGCTCGGGCTGCGGGGTGGGACGGTCCGGTCTGGGCGGGCGGAGCCTCCCCCTTCCACGGGAGCCTTTTCGGGAGACTCCCTGCCCTGCGGGCGGGGACCCCGCCGCACCCTCCGTCCTCTCCTTCTCCTCCTCCTCCTCCTCTCTCTCTTACACACTCTTTTCCTTCCTGCCCTTCCTTCTCTTCCCGGTTGCAGTAGCCATTTATGCGGGCTTGCTACCAGTATGGTACCAAACTGAAAATAAATGACATAACCGCCTTTTTTCCCCTCCAAAGGCGAGTCACTTGAAGAGTGTAAACTTTCCCAAAGTGTTCACTTTTGCCTAAGGGTGGCACCTGGGAGTGGGCTGCCTCAGGTGCGCAAAGCCTAAAGAATCAGGCGCCGCCATCAACTGCTCACTGCCTGGAGCCAGAGGTTTCTCCCATCTCCCTCCTACCATTCCTCTCCAAACTGCTTGAGCGAGTTGCCTCCACTCTCTGTCTCCAGTTCCTCTCTTCCAATGCTCTCCTGACTCCCTCCAATCTGGCTTCCTTCCCCTTCGCCCCACGGAAATTGTCCTCTGAAAGGTCACCAGTGATCTTCCTCCTGCCAAATCCAAGGGGCCTTTACTCCATCCTGATCCTCCTCGACTTCTCGGCTGCCGTAGACCCTGTCAACCACCCCCTTCCCCTGGAAATGTGATCCAACCTTGGATTCGCTGACACTGTCCTCTCCTGGAACAGGAGGTGAGCAGCAGTGGAGCAGAGTGTGCGGGCTGGGCTGTAGAAGGAGAGAAGGGAGGTGAGGTAGGAGGGGACAAAGTGATGGAGAGCTTTGAAGCCAAGAGTGAGGAGTTTTTGTTTCATGCGAAGGTTGATAGGGCAACCACTGGAGGTTTTTGAGGAGGGGAGTGACATGCCCAGAGCGTTTCTGTAGGAAGTTGATCCGGGTAGCGGAATGAAGAATAGACTGGAGTGGGGAGAGACAGGCGGAAGGGAGATCAGAGAGGAGGCTGACACAATAATCCACTCGGGATATTATGAGAACTTGTACAAGCACGGTAGCAGTATGTATGGAAAGGAAAGGGCGGATCTTGGAGATATTGTGTGGAGAACTGATCTGCTTCCATAGCTTTGACTACCACCTTTAAGCGGGTGATTCCCAAATTTACATCTCCAGCCCTGTTCTCGCTCCTTCTCTGCAGTCACATATTTCCTTCTGCCTTCAAGACAGCTCTACTCAGATATCCTGCTGATGCTTCAAATTTAAGGTGTCCAAAATAGAACTTCTTATATTCCCATCCAAACCATGGCCTCCCCTGACTTTCCCATTCCTGTAGACAACACCACCATCTTCCACGCCTCACAAGCCTGTAACCTTGGCATTATCCTTGACTGATCACTCTCATTCAACCCAGGTATTCAATCTGTCACCAAATCCTAACAGTTCAACCTTCACAACATCGCTAAAACCTGCCCTTTCCTCTCCATTCAAACTGCCATCCCATCAACCCAGCTTTTATCCCATCCCTCCTTGATTACTGTGGGCTCTGCACACAGTAAGTGCTCAATAAATACAATTGAATGAATGAATGGATGATTCCTGCATCAGCCTCCTTACTGACCTCCCTGCCTCCTGTCTCTCCCCACTCCACTCCACACTGTGTTTCGCTGCCCGGATCATTTTTCTGCAGACCCATTCAGTCCATGTTGCCCCTCTCCTCAAGAAAATCCAGTAGTTGTCCATCCATCTCTGCAACAAACAGAAACTCCCTATCATTAGCCTTAAAGCACTCAATCACCTTGCCCCCTCCTACCTGACCTCGCTGCTTTCCTACCATAATCCAGCCCACACACTTTGTTCCTCTAATGCCAACCTACGAACTGTACCTCAATCTCGTCTACCTCACCGTCGACCTCTCGCCCACATCCTGCCTCTGGCCTGGAACGTCCTCTGTCTTTGTATCCGATGGACGATACCTCTCCCCACCTTCAAAACCTTATTAAAAAGCACATCTCCTCCAAGAAGCCTTCCCTGGCTAATCCCTAATTTCCTCTTCTCTCACTCCCTTCTGCATTGCCCTTGCACTTGAATTTGTACATTTCACTCACCACCCAACCTCAGCCCCACAGCACTTATGGACATATCCGTAACATTTATTTACAGTATCATCTGTTTCCCCCTTTAAACTGTAAACTCGTTGTGGGTGGGGACGTGTCTACCAGCTCTGTTATATTGACTTCTCCCAAGTGCTTAATACAGTGCCCTGAACATAGTGAGCACTTACTAATTATGATTGATTGATTGATTGATTGGAAGGAGAGACATTCAGCAAGCTGGAAAGAGCCTTTCACTTCAGGAAGGGGACCTTTAGCAGGTGTAGCCTCTTCCTGGGATACACTCTGGCAGCCTCTCAGAAAGTCCTGGTCCAGGGTTGATTTGTGAGTATACATGCTCAGAATCTTGACTAGTTAAGGAAATTGGCTTGACTCTGGTAGACTGTGTGCATTTAAAAGCTTGCCTATCTAAGGGGGTGTATTCCTTTGGAACTGGCTGTTTTCCTCCTTTTCTTTCCCTGCACATTAAACTAAACTTCAACGTCTTAAGTTCTGAGTGAAAGAGAAGTCTGTGGAGGTCATCAGTTCCTCCCCGTTTAACCCGGTTAGGCCTACTCATTAATGTCACACGGAGAGAAATTACAGACTTTTCCGTTGGAATTGTGATCTGAAGTAACCTAAAGATCGCAGAGTCCTAGGCTTTACCCCCACCCCCCGGATAACAGTGCCACCTATTAGATCTGCAGGTATGTTGGAACATTAATGAGCCAGATAGCAAGTGTTTGCTTCCCATGTACTCTCTTTCCCTTACTCAAGTGCAATTTTTAAAGTTCTGGCCCATTTCTCTCCTGGAAAGAAAGCTGGCACTACACCCATAAACAAACAACATAAAGAATCAGGATTTATTCATAATAATAATTGTGGTATTTGTTAAGTGTTTGCTATGTGCCAGGCACTGTAATAAGTGCTCAGGTGGATACAAGTAAATGGGGTTGGACACAGTCCCTGTCCCATATGGGGCTCGCAGTCTCAATCCCAATTTTACAGAGGGGGTAACTGAGGCACAGAGAACTTAAGTGACTTGTCCAAGGTCTCAGAGCAGACAAGTGGAGGAGCTGGGATTAGGACCCAGGTCCTTCTGACTCCCAGGCCCGTAGTCTATCCACTACGCCCCCTGAGTAATACAACTAGAAAGACTGCAGCTCTGACTATTTATTGAAGGAGAGGTTTGTGAGGTAACTATGCACAGCTCTTGAAGGGTTTTAAGGGAGATTAACAGACCACCCACCTGGAGGTCAGTTTGAAAAACAAGCCTTGAAGTGTCCAAATTTGACTGGGGAACTATGAGAAACCGGGTGAAGGCTGAACTGATACACAGATGATGTGCATGACAAACTAATCCTCGCTAAGCTCGCTAACCCTGGGGTAACGTGGAGAGAAATAACTAACCATATGTGATGGTTCCAGTTAGATCTCTCAGGACGGGAGTTGGGCCTGGGGTCCCATACCCAGCTCCCAACACAAAAAAAAGGAGAGGCAGTGTCGCTTAGTGGATAGAGCATGGGCCTGGGAGTCAGAAGGTCCTGGGTTCTAATCTTGGCTGCACCACATGTCTGCTGTGTGACCTTGGACATGTCACTTCACTTTTCAGGGCCTCAGATACCTCATCTGTAAAATGGAGATTAATATTAATTCATTCATTCAATAGTATTTATTCATTCAATAGTATTTATTGAGCGCTTACTAGGTGCAGAGCACTGTACTAAGCGCTTGGGATGAACAAGTCGGCAACAGATAGAGACAGTCCCTGCCGTTTGACGGGCTTACAGTCTAATCGGGGGAGACGGACAGACATGAACAATGGCAATAAATAGAGTCAAGGGGAAGGACATCTCGTAAAAACAATGGCAACTAAATAGAATCAAGACGATGTACATTTCATTAACAAAATAAATAGGGTAATGAAAATATATACAGTTGAGCAGACGAGTACAGTGCTGAGGGGATGGGAAGGGAGAGGGGGAGGAGCAGAGGGAAATGGGGGGAAAAGAGGGTTAAGCTGCGGAGAGGTGAAGGGGGGTGGTAGAGGGAGTAGAGGGAGAAGGGGAGCTCAATCTGGGAAGGCCTCTTGGAGGAGGTGAGTTTTAAGTAGGGTTTTGAAGAGGGGAAGAGAATCAGTTTGGCGGAGGTGAGGAGGGAGGGCGTTCCAGGACCGCGGGAGGACATGGCCCAGGGGTCGACGGCGGGATAGGCGAGACCGAGGGACGGTGAGGAGGTGGGCGGCAGAGGAGCGGAGCGTGCGGGGTAGGCAGTAGAAAGAGAGAAGGGAGGAGAGGTAGGAAGGGGCAAGGTGATGGAGAGCCTTGAAGCCTAGAGTGAGGAGTTTTTGTTTGGAGCGGAGGTCGATAGGCAACCACTGGAGTTGTTTAAGAAGGGGAGTGACATGCCCAGATCGTTTCTGCGGGAAGATGAGCCGGGCAGCAGAGTGAAGAATAGACCGGAGCGGGGCGAGAGAGGAGGAAGGGAGGTCAGAGAGAAGGCTGACACAGTAGTCTAGCCGGGATATAACGAGAGCCCGTAATAGTAAGGTAGCCGTTTGGGTGGAGAGGAAAGGGCGGATCTTGGCGATATTGTAGAGGTGAAACCGGCAGGTCTTGGTAACGGATAGGATGTGTGGGGTGAACGAGAGGGACGAGTCAAGGATGACACCGAGATTGCGGGCCTGCGGGACGGGAAGGATGGTCGTGCCATCCACGGTGATAGAGAAGTCTGGGAGCGGACCGGGTTTGGGAGGGAAGATGAGGAGCTCAGTCTTGCTCATGTTGAGTTTTAGGTGGCGGGCCGACATCCAGGTGGAGACGTCCCGGAGGCAGGAGGAGATGCGAGCCTGAAGGGAGGGGGAGAGGACAGGGGCGGAGATGTAGATCTGCGTGTCATCTGCGTAGAGATGGTAGTCAAAGCCATGAGAGCGGATGAGTTCACCGAGGGAGTGAGTGTAAATGGAGAACAGAAGAGTAGCGCTGAAGTTGGCTTCCAGTCCTCACCCTCCAACTTACTCTGACATTGAGCATGTGTCGAAGCCATTTTCCACTTCATGAACTATTCTCCACTCCTTCCTTCATCCCGGTCCCCTCCCCTGACCAACTCCCCCCCCCCCCAATATCTGGCAAGGTGTTTTTATTTGTTTGTCCGTTTTATTTATTCATTTATTTAAGCTCCTAGACAGCCAGGCAGGAAAGTGTAATGTCTCACAAATAGCAGGGGTGCATGGGCCTGTGGGATGCAGGTGGGTGGCTCCAGGCACCCCAGGACAGGGACTGTGGCACATGCCTTCCCTTGGTCACTGATCTACTTCAGGTTTTCAGCCACCTCCCTGACGACCACTCCTCAGAGGCAGTCCACCACCTGGGCACACCCTCTCTCTAGACTATGAGGTGGCCTCCCCCCAGCAGAGATGCACTCCTCCTCCCGGACTTTGCTCTGTCCCGGGCATCTGGCCACACCATCTACCACCGCCCCCAGACAGCCTGAGGACGGAGACTGAATCAGTTGCCTTCCCCTCGCCAGTTTTACAGCCACCTCCCTGACTAACCTTTCATCTCCCCAGGCTATTTCCCCTCCCTACTGCATCTCCTAAGCACTTGAGTCTGTTCCCCACTTGCCAAGTCCCTATCATCTCACCAGCTCCATCTCACCTTTACATCTAGGGCTGATCTTAGCATGGTCTTTCACCCTAAGGCCTAAGCCTTTAGTGTCCACCCCCACCCCCTCCCGAAGTACATGACCCAGGACACAACAAATATTTCTAAGATGGCAGCTGTGCACGCACAGGGCCAATCAGAGGATACTGGCCAACCTTAACCCCTGTGACTAATGATGAAATTAATCATACCTTCGCCACATCATGCTACCTGACCAATACCCCACCGCCTTTCTTCTCTTCTTCATAGTGGCTGCCTCACAGAGAAGGCAACGGAACGACGTGAGGGATCTCGCTCAGCCAGAGTATGGCCAAAGCTACAGCTATGGGACGGCCGAGGGTCCAGGGTGTAGTGAAGTGTCCCAGCCAGTGACAGGCACGAGCCTGTGGTCACTGTCCCGCAATGGCAGCAGCAGCATTAAGGCTCAGGGCGGAAGGGTGCAGAGTCAGTCCTAAGAATGAGCACACGCTCTCAGCTGCAAGAGCTGGGGGCTTCTGCCTGTGCAGGAGCATCTGGGCCCCCTTCATAGCTTCTGCTGTCAGTTCTGGATGTAAAGGTGACTGAAGGAGATGGTGACCTGTTAGGGACTCGGCAGTGGGGACTGATAAATAGACTACCTCCTCCCCTTTCCTTGTTCGTCATGGGGAGAGAGAGAGAGAAGGGAGAGCCAGATTTCAGTAATAGAAAGGAGGTAAAGCAAGGAGGAAACAGATCCGGGTTGAAAGGGAGTTTGCCCACAGAGGCCGGAGATTCCATTGGATGGGGTGAGAGGGCGGCAAGACGCTACAGGGGGGTTATGTGCATCCAAGGTGAGAGAGAATAGGGATTGTAGAGCAGAGGATGTGGTGAAGGGTTACAATACATGGTAAAATGAGCTAGATCGACCACCAGGTGGCACATCTGAAGCAGAGCAGGCCATGGAGGTTGGTGGGAGGTAAGGCGGGAGAACGGGGGAAGGGATCCTGTTTCCTCAGTCACTGGGAATGTGATTGGGGGAAGACAGGACAAGCAAGACACTACCTCCCTAGGCGAGGGATATTGGGGACATGCGAGATGGGGCATGAGCAGAAGGGACAGATGAACTCAAGGGAGGACAGGATGGGGAAAGGAGACACACATGCTCCCCCCCCCCCCCCCCACCACACACACACTTGTTTACATTCATTCATATGCTCCTTGGGATTAGCGGGCCTAGCCCTCCCCTCCCTGGTGGATAATTAGGTATGGTGACAAATACTACCACCCCACTGCCCTTGGAATTGACAATTACTCTTGGTACCTGATTGTTAGTATGGGGTAGTCACTCTAGGTATTAGAAATAATTAGGTGAAAGTTGTGTTCAGTTCCCCTATTTTCCAGCAAAATGGTACAGAGAAGTGCAAGAGCCTGAGCTAAAGGCCAAAAATTGAACCAAACTCCCAAGCCTGGACCAAAGAACCTGTGGCCCAGTTGACAAGTGAAACGGAGGAGTGGCTGAGTCAAGGCAATACGCTATAGGTGAAGAAAATAAGAGGGAAAAAAGTAATCATTTGATAGGATTCAAGACTAGGCCTTGAGAGAGAGGCTGACCTGCACCTATTCCCCCAAACGGTATTCCCCATTACAAGTTATGATGGTGTATTGATAATCACTTGGCAATATGTTGCCACCAAAATGCTAAACCCGCCCTAAATTAAAGATGACCGAATGAATGAATCGATGAATCGTATTCCTTGAACACTTACTATGCACAGAACATTGTACTAAACGCTTGGGGGAGTACAATATAACAGAGTTGGTAGACATATTCCCTGCCCACAGAGAGCTTACAGTCTAGCAAGGAGAGAGACATTAATCTAGATAAATCTAGCTCCCAACTCTACTGGCCGGGGGCGGGGCAGAGGTCGGGTTTCTGGGGACATTCCCGATGGGATGGTATTTCCCATTCCCTCCCATTCCCCTCAGGAGGAGGCTACACCGATTCTGGGGCAGGAGGAGGCTGAAGAGTCACTTTGGGGGTCACGTGGGAGATTAGAGCTCTGGACTTGGAAGAGGATTCGCTGCTAGTTCACTTGGCATCTTGTAGGGATTTGGGGGCGGGAGGGTTAATGGTATTCGTTAAGTGCTTACTCTGTGCCAAGCACTGTACTAAGTGCTGTGGCAGATACAAAGTAGTCAGGTTGTACCCAGTCCACATCCTCCACGGGGCTTACGGTCTACCCTGGGATCACCGAAGAGAGAAGGGATGCTGAGCCCTCAGTCCCCTCCACTCACGCCAGAGGCCTAAAAATCGCACCAGCGAGAAGACCCACTGACCATCCCAGCACCCTCTCCAGGTGGGAGCTGCTGATTAGCTCCCTAATGGAGGAATTTTCCACAGCCCACTGGCTCTACAGATCAGCTGCTGCAGCTTAGGAATTTCTTTCTCTTACACTCCGGATCCACAGTGTGCCTTTAGGCCCCTCCTTCTGGGCTCTCCTCTCCTGCACCCTGCATCCAGACCCCCTTTCATTCCCCTCCCCACAGGCCGGCCCTCCTCAGTGTGCTCCCTTCCAACTCCTTCCCACCCGTCTCCCCAACCCCATCCCTGTCATCCTGTCCCAGCACTGCTCCTCATCCCCCTCCTCCCGCACTGGCCCCCACCAGCTCGACCCCATTCAACCTCTTCCTACTCTTCGCACCAACTCCACTCAACGCATCTTCACTACAGACTCAGCCAAGTGTGGCCTGTGGAATCCCCACTCTACCATGGCGAAGCTTCGCTTCGACCACCCCCTTCTCCTGGAAACTCATTCATTCATTCAATAGTATTTATTGAGCTCTTACTATGTGCAGAGCACTGTTCTAACCGCTTGGAATGTACAATTTGGCCATAGATAGAGACAATCCCTGCCTAATGACGAGCTCATAGTCTAAAAGCGGGAGACAGACAACAAAGCAAAACAGAACAAAACAAAACAAAATCATCAAGATAAATAGAATCATGGAGATATACACCTCATTAACAAAATAAACAGGGTAATAAATAATATATACAAATAAGGACAGTGCTGAGGGGAGGGGAAGGGGTAAGAGCAGAGGGCGGTCAGGGGAAGGGGCAGGGAGGAGGAGCAGAGGGAAAGCGGGGCTCAGTCTGGGCAGGCCTCCTGGAGAAGGTGAGCTCTTAGTAGGGCTTTGAAGAGGGGAAGAGAGTTTGCTGGATGTGAGGAAGGAGGGCATTCCAGGAGAGCGGTAGGGCGTGGGCCAGGGATCGAAGGTGGGACAGTTGCAAATGGGGAACCATGAGGTGGTGAGCGGCAGAAGAGCGGAGTGTACGAGGTGGGCAGTAGAAAGAAGGGAAGTGAGGTAGGAAGGGGCAAGGTGATGAGTGAGGAGTTTTGAAGCCAAGAGTGAGGAGTTTTTGTTTCGTATGAAAGTTGATAGGCAACCACTGGAGGTTTTTGAGGAGGGGAGTGGCATGCCCAAGAAGATGATCCGGGCAGCGGAATGAAGAATAGACTGGAGTGGGGAGAGATGGGAGGAAGGGAGATCAGAGAGCAGGCTGACACAATAATCCAGTCGGGATATTATGAGAGATTGTACCAGCACGACAGCAGTTTGCATGGAGAGGAAAGGGCAGATCAAAGGTGAGATCGGCAGGTGTTGGTGACAGATTGGATGTGTGGGGTGAATGAGAGAGCTGAGGCAAGAATGACACCAAGGTTGCAGGCCTGTGAGACGGGAAGGGTCGTAGTACTGTCCACAGTGACAAGGAAGTCAGGGACAGGACAGGATTGAACTCAGCTTCACTGACACTGTCTTCTCCTGGTTCTCCTCCTTTCTCTCTGGCTGTTCATTCTCAGTCTCTTTCACGGGCTCCTCCTCTGCCTCCCACCCCCTAATTGTGGGGGTCCCTCAAGGTTCAGTTCTGGGTCCCCTTCTATTCTCCCTCTACACCCACTTCCTTGGAGAACTCATTTGCTCCCATGGCTTCAACTACGACTCCTATGCAGATGATATCCAAATCTTCATCTCCAGCCCTGATCTCTCTCCCTCTCTGCAGTCTCACATTTCCTCCTGCCTTCTAGACATCTCTACTTGGATGTCTTCCAGTCATCTCAAGTTTAACATGTCCAAAGCAGAACTCCTTATCTTCCCATCCATACCCTGTCCTCCCCCTGACTTTCCCATCTCTGTGGATGGCACCACCATCCTTCTCACAAGCCTGTAATCTTGGTGTTATCCTTGACCCCTTTCATTCAACCCACATATTCAATCCATCAATGAATCCTGTCGATTCGACCTTCACAACATCGCTAAAATTGGCCCTTTCCTCTCCACCCAAACTGCTACCACTTTAATAATGTTGGTATTTGTTAAGCGCTTACTATGTGCAGAGCACTGTTCTAAGCGCTGGGGTAGACACAGGGTCATCAGGTTGTCTCACATGGGGCTCACAGTCTTAATCCCCATTTTACAGATGAGGTAACTGAGGCACAGAGAAGTGAAGTGACTTGCCCACGGTCACACAGCTGACAAGTGGCAGAGCTGGGATTCGAACTCATGACCTCTGACTCCAAAGCCCGGGCTCTTTCCACTGAGCCACACTTTAATCCAAGCACTTACCCTACCCCACCTTGATTTCTGTATCAGCCTCCTTGCTGAACTCCGTGCTTCCTATCTCTTCCCACTCCAGTCCATACTTCACTCTGCTGCCCAGATCATTTTCCTACAAAAACATTCAGACCATGTTTCCCCACTCTTCAAGAATTTCCAGTGGTTGCCCATCCACCTCCGCATCGAACAAAAACTCCTCACCATTGGCTTTAAAGCACTCAATTACCTGGACCTCTCCTACTTCACCTCCCTACTCTCCTACTACAACCCAGCCCGAACATTCAACTCCCGAACGTTCAAGTCCTCCAATGCTAAACTTCTCGACCTTGTCTATCTCGCCGATGACCTCTCACCCATGTCCTGCCTCTGGCCTGGAATGTCCTCCTTTCTCGTATCCGACAGACGATTACACTCCCCCTTCAAAGCCATAATGAGGGTCTGTCTCCTCCAAGAGGCCTTCCCTGATTAAGCCCTCCTTTCCTCCACTCCCTTCTGCATAGCCCTGCCTTGCTGCCTTTATTCATCTCCCTCCCAGCCCCCCAGCACTTATGTACATATCTACAATTTATGTATTCATTTATTTGTATCAATGTCTGCCTCCCCTTCTAGACTGTAAACTCATTGTGGACAGGGAATGAGTCTGCTTATTGTTATACTGTGCTTTCCCAAGCGTTTAATACAGTGCTTTGCACACAGTAAATGCTCAATAAATATGAGTGAATCAATGAATCAATTCCAATTTTACAGATGATGTCATTGAGGCATAGAGAAGTTAAGTGACTTGCCCAAGATCACACAGCACACAAGTGGTGGAGCGGGATTAGAACCGAGGTCCTCTGACCCCTTGGCCCATGCTCCTTCTATTAGGCCACATTGCTTCTCATTCATCTTGTTCATTTGTCCACTGGAAGCCTAGCAGCAGGCTAGGAAGACGGAGTGATTGGGAGGAAACCACCTATCCTTTCATGGTCCCTTACCAGGAGCCTGCCCCAAACCCAATTCAAGCAATTTGGCCTAGGCGGCTTGGTATGAGCCAGTTGGGGGATGCAGAATTTAGGTGTGGCAGCTTCCAACTGAGGTCAGTACCTTAAAGTACCCCCAAAAGAACAACCTGGACAGATCACGAGACTTCCTCCAAGATACTTCCCTTGGCTACGGAAGTAGGAAACCAAAAGCGAGGCGGTCAGAGGAAACGTTGTGAGGTCGCAGTAAAACAAACCCTCAGACAACGCTGTACCCCAGCTGCAAACTGGGAGCCCACTACTGAGGACAGACCTGCATGGCGCCCTGCCTTCAAGAAGGGAGTGGCTGATTTTGAGCAAGAGCTTCAGAAGAAAAGAGAGACACAAGCAGATAATAGTACCAGATCCTGAAAACATTAAGCCTGATACCACAACCGTAAATACATTTACTACTATTAAAGACGGTGGCTCCACACTTCACCAAACAGCAAGGTAAACCCTACACCACCATCCATCCCCCATCATGCCACCTACCCAGCCACAGCAAGCAGCACTCGTCCCGAGGCAGATCAGCCAAGCCAAGTAGGAGGAGACAACTTACCTCTTCTGTGTACAGAGCCCAGCAGTAGATCCCGTGCTAAGGCACCAGGCCCAGTGACAGTGACTGCGGGTGGGTGCCCTCTAGGCAGCAAAGTGTCAGGGTAGAGAGTGAGTTCAAGCCTCGTGCTCGGTGCCACAAGCCCTTGCCATGGACTCCCAGGCATGCCAGTTCCTGGAGGAGTTGAGCAGCAGTGGAGGAGGAGGAGGAGGAGGAAGAGCAGGGGAAGGAGCTGACACCAAAGCCCTCCCACAGACTCTTGCCTCTCTGCTTCACTTATGGCTCCAGCGAGCTGTAGGCAGGAGCAGGGACTAGTGCCAACCCATGGATCCCCTTCTCTCTCTCTTCCCCTACCCTTCTCTTCTGCACCCTCCAAACCTCTTCTTTCCCCTCTCTCATTCATTCCCTTCCTTAACCTATTTATTGACCCAACTACTCGTATTCAAAATGGATGCTAAACTATCTATAGTTGCTCCGTTTTGAATGGGTTTATTCATTTTTAAGAACAAATATTCACTTGCAAAGACTTCTATAAAACTGTGTGTTAGGCCAGTATGCTTTAAGTCTGGAGGACGGAGAATATCTATGCCCCCTCTACTGGCCCATAGGGCAGTTAAACCAGTAAATCTTAGTGCTGATTGATCGGTGTTTCCCATCGATGGGCACTCAGTCAGGGGCTCAGGCTGTCCTCTCATTTCTCTTGAGCAGCTTCCCTGAGTGCCTATCTGAGACTTGCAGGGGAGCTAGTTTTTTTTAGGACATTTGTTAAGTGCTTACTATGTGGCAGGCACTGTATACTAAGCCCTGGGGTAGATACAAGCTAATCAAGTTGGACACAGTCCCTATCCCACATGGGACTCACAGCCTTAATCCTCATTTTACAGATGAGGTAATTGAGACTCAGGGAAATTAAGTGACTTGTCCAAGATCACACAGTAGACAAGCAGCAGAGCCAACATTAGAGCCTGGGCCCTTCTGACTCCCAAGCTCTATCTACTAGGCCACGCTGCTTCTCTAATTCCAGTGGTTGTTGAGGTGGTTGTCTTCTGGGTAGTGCGTAATTCTTTCTCCTCTTCAACCGAGGACAAGGGTACACTATTGGCGTGAGACTAGAAAGAGTCACCAGTTCTCACTACTGGAGTCCAGGAGGGTGAGTTCTTTCTCCCAAACCAGAAGGGACTAATCTGCTCATTACCCAGGATGATTACTAGGATCGAGTAAGCACCCGATACAGTGTTCTACATACAGCAGCTGCTCAATAAATACCAATGATGAAGTGTTTATGATGTCCAGAGCGTTGTACTGTACCAGCCGCCTGGAGGGTGTTTAAAAGAGACTCGGTTCTTGCAATTGAGACATTTAAAATCTAATGGAGAAAAATGGGCACATGGCCAAATATTCAATAGGCAGAATAGGGGTAGGAATGTCTTTTGTGCAGAAGAGTCAAACCAAATGAAACATCTGAGCAGTTGGTACACAAAAAGACATATAATTTAGTGCCATCCCTCCACGTGACAAATGCCACCATAGAAGAGGCAGAGCGATGGCATCACTGCACTGTGTGGCTGCTTCTTAGCAACAGCCATTGCTGTCAGCAGGGATGGCACAAGGGAGAGGGAAGGGGAAAGGATGGGAGGGGAAGGAAGGAGAAGATGGTAAAAGAATCACAGAAGTGACGGGAGGAGAGGGGAAGCAAATCGTTGTGGCTAGAGGTCACTGTAACAAGTCAGCACACATCTTTGCCCAGTAGCCCCAGTGGTATAGCAACTATTAAACCTTGTGGAAGCTTGAGGAGGTACTTAAGGAATCCTTCTGCCTAGTAGGGTACTATAGGTATGTGGACCTGTCCTCCGTAGTCCAAAAAGACACTACTTGAAGTCCATCTGTAAGCGTGCATGTGGCTGAAAAGGACAATGTGGGATCCACAGTCCCAGCCACATTGGACACACAAAAAGGTGACCTCTTGTTTGGTTGCTGTACTTCATATTTGCAAATGAAGGTGCTGTCGTCTCTTTTGCCTCCTTGTCTCTCAGCATGCAGGAGTTAAGCAGAAACACCTTCGGGGAGCATCTTGCACAGATTCATTTTTATTACATTAATCATTAAGCTTGGCGACTCACATCAGTGTTTGATATCTTGCTAAAGCACAGTTTTAAAATACTACCAGAAACAAAAACTAAGAAGCTGTGCTAGAGACAGTTTTAGTAAAGACAATCTCAATATACTAGTAAATTCAGTAAGGCCCACAAGGAAAACTTGAGCCTTTTTCAAAGTATAGTTTCATGAATGCAAGATTAATACTGCAGAAGGTCTGTTCGTATGGATCCTGAAGACCAGCAAGAAGATATTCCTTAGCTGTGGAAAAAAATGAAAGAAACATCAGTTCAACTGCAAAAAAACTAAGCTGAAAAATAAAAAAAACCCTCATTTTCATTGCTTTTGATGCTGCAACAATGCCGGCAGATTCTCTCAGTCCAGTCACTGTGTGGAAGAGCATGAGTTGCCACAAATGGTCTGCAGTGGTAGTATTTTTTAAGCATCTACTGTGTAGCGTACTGTGAATAGAGATAGGGTCTCTGGCCCCCAAGGAGCTCACCATCTAAGAAGATGAGAGAAAACAGATCGATCTTACAGCCCCCCTGGATGTACACAGTTAAGAGAAAGGGTTCTCTCCCACCCCTCTCCCCGAGACCCCTACTCACCCATTCTGTTGCAGCCTGTGAAATTTGTTCTTAGTGGGTAACCTCAGAAAGTGGCGTGAGATGGGACAGGAAAGGAAAAGAGTGTGTGTGGGGGGGGTCTCTTTGTGAGTCAGTTGGAGTTCTCCCCGGCTCTGGACGATATGCTGCTCAGAGGAGCTTGGCTGTCAGGTTGAACAAGTAAGCGCGGACAGGTGAATTTCAACAAGTAAGCACAGACAGGAGGGGAGGCAGCCAGGAAGGGAGAGAAATGGTAGTAGTAAGAGCATGTGTTAAGGGCATACTGTGGGCAAAGCCCGGGGGAAAAGTACAATATGGATGAGAATTAGGCATGATCTCTGGTTCCAGAAGGACGACGGGCACTTCTCTGCAGTTTAGGAGGGTGAGTGTGTTTTCCCACACCAGAAAGGGAGAATATAATTTGTTGAATGCCAAAACTGCAGACTCTTAATCATATCATCCTTAATGATGGCATTAAAGCAGTTGAATCCAATTCCACTGAGAAAGAATGAAAGGTCACAGAAAAGTTGTACCTGTCCCATGTTCGAAGCAGAGGATCAGGTTTTCGTTCATTCAGTCAATCATATTTATTGACCTATGACTGGATGCAGAGCACAGCACTTAGTGTGCTTGGGAGAGAACAACACAACAAAGAACAGACACATTCCTTGCTCACAATGAGCTTACTTTACTTATTCCTTTCAATGGAAAGATACAGCACACTATTAATTCAGGGTTATTTAAAAACATAAATTTATGGTTAAAATAGTTCCCAACTGCATTTTCTAATTAGGCAGAGTTAAAGATCAATATTTGGGAACCAAATTCATTTTGTTTACACACAAAATGGCATTTTAAGAAGATCGATTGAAATTGACTTTATCAGTCTTTGAAACACGGAATCTGATCCATAAAAGGAGAGCAAAATGCACCTGTGTGACGACAGGTTACACTAAGCATAAAGAATTTAAATTGAGGACATACATCTACACGGATGAAACCCAAATCTACATCTCCTCCCCGTTCTCTCTTCCTCCCTCCAGGCTTGCACATCCTCCTTCCTTCAGTACATCTCCACCTGGATATCTGCCCACCACCTGAAACTCAACATGTCTAAGGCTGAGCTCCTTATCTTCCCTCCCAAACCCTGTCCTCTCTGGCTTGGGGCCAGGCCTGGAAGGCAAAAGCTGGGGGGCCATAACTGGAATGAGAAGGGTTCGAGGTCAGGCCTGGAACACAAAAGCTGGGGGCCAGGCCTGGAACGAGAAGGGTTCGGGGCTTGGCATGGAAGACAAAGGCTGGGTAATAAAACTGGTACTAGAAGGGTTTGTGGCCCTGCATGAAAGGCAAAAGCTGCGGGGCCAAAACTGGAACGAGAAGGGTTCAGGGAAAGGCCTGGAAGGAAAAGGCTGGGGGGCCAGGCCAGGAAGGCAAAGACTGGGGGGGCCAAAACTGGAAAGAGAAGGGTTCAGGGAAAGGCCTGGAAGGAAAAGGCCGGGGGGCCAAAACTGGAACGAGAAGGGTTTGGGGCCAAGCCTGCAAGGCAAAGACTAGGTTAGGCTTGGGGAAAAGGTTAGGCTAGGGGAAAAGCTTAGGCCAGGGAAAAGGTTAGGCTAGGGGAAAAGGTTAGGCTAGGGCAAGGGTTAGGCAAGGTGAAAGGTTAGGCTAGGGGAAAAGGTTAGAAGAGGGAAAAGTTAAGTCTAGGGGAAAATGTTAGGCTAGGCAAAAAGGCTAGGCTAGGGGAAAAGGTTAGGCCACAGGAAAGGGTTAGGCCAGGGGAAAAGGGAATGGGAAATAAATAAACTCGGGAAAAAGGTTAGGCTAGGGGAAAGATTAAGCAAGGGAAAGTTTAGACTATGGGAAAAGGTTAGGCTAGGTGTAAAGATTGGGTTAGGGGAAAAGTTAAGGCTAAGGGAAAAGGTTAGGGCAGGTGAAAAGGCTAGGTTAGGGGAAAAGATTAAGCTAGGGGAAAAGATTAGGTCATGGGAAAAGTTTAAGCCAGGAAAAAGTTTATGTCAGGGGAGAAGGATAGGCTAGAGGAAAGGGTTAGGCTAGGGGAAAGGTTAGGCCAGGGGATAGGTAAGGCTAGGTGTAAAGGTTAGAAAACCTTTAGGGGAAAACCTTAGGCTAGGGGAAAGGGTTAGGCCAGGGCAAAAGGTTACATTAGGGGAAACCGCTAGGCTAAGGGAAAAGGTAAGGCTAGGGGAAAAGGTTTGGCTAGGTGGAAAATTTAGGCCGGGGAAAAGCTTAGTCCAGGGGAAAAGGTTAGGACAGAGGAAAAGGTTAGGTGAGGGGAAAGGATTAGGCCACAGGAAAGGTTAGTACATGAGAAATGATTAAGCTAGGGGAAAAGTCTAGGCTAGAGGAAAAGGTTAGGCAAGAGGAAAAGGTTAGGCTAGAGAGAATGATAGCACTGGGAGAAGGTTAGTCTATGTGAAAATGTTAGGCTGGGGAAAGGTTAAGGCTAGGGAAAGGTTTAGGCTAGAGGAAAAGGTTAGGCAATGGGAAAAGGTTAGGCCAGGGAAAAATGTTGGGACAGGGAAAAGCTTAGGCCATGGAAAAAGGTCATGGTAGGGGAAAGGTTTAGGCCTTGGGAAAGGTTAGGCTACAGGAAAAGGTTAGCCTAGGGGAAAAGATTAGGCTAAGGGAAAAGGTTAGGCCTTGGGAAGAGGTTAGGTCAGGGAAAAGTATAGGCAAGTGAAAAGGTTAGGCTATGGGTAAAGTTTAGGCTAGGGGAAAAGGTTATACAAGGTGAAAATTTTAGGTTAGGGGAAAAGGTTGGCTATGGGAAAAGGTTAGGCTAGGGCAAAAGGTTAGTCTTGGGGAAATGTTTAGGCTAGGAGAAAAGGTTGGGTCAGAGAAGAGGTTAGGCTATGGGAAATGGATAAGCTAGGGGAAATGGTTAGGCAAGGGAAAGGTTGGGCTAGGGGGAAAAGGTTAGGCTAGGGGGAAAAAGTTAGACTGGGGGAAAGGTTAGGCTGAGGGAAAAGGTTAGACCAGGGGAATAGGCTAGGTTAGGGGAAAAGATTAGGCTAAGGGAAAAGGTTAGACCAGGGGAAAAGGGTAGGCCAAGGGAAAAGGTTAGAGTGAGGGAAAAGGTTAGGCTAGGGGAAGAGGTTAGATCCGGGAAAAGCATAGGCCAAGGGAAAAGGTTAAGCAAGGGGAAAAGGTTATGCAAGGTGAAAATTTTAGGTGAGGGGAAGTTAGGCTAAGGGAAAAGTTTAGGCTAAGAGAAAATGCTATTCTTGGGGAAATGTTTAGGCTAGGGGAAAAGGTTAGGCCAGGGAAAAGTTTAGACTACGGAAAATGGATAACCTAAGGGAAAAGTTTAGGCCAGGGGAAAGATTAGGCAAGGGAAAGGTTAGACTAGGGGATAAACGTTAGGCTAGGCGAATTGGTTAGCCTAGGGGAACAGGTTAGGCTAGGGGAAACGGTTAGGCCAAGAAAAAAAGTTAAGCTAGGGGTAAAGGATAGGCTAGGGGAAAGATTGGGCTAGGGGAAAACATTAGGCGAGGGGAAAGGTTAGGCTAGGTGTAAAGGTTAGGTTAGCAAAAAGCTTAGGCTATGGGAAATGGTTAGGCTAGGGGACAAGATTAGGTGAAGGGAAAGTTTAGGCTAGGGGAAAAGGTTAGGCAGGGTGAAAAGTTTAGTTTAGGGGAAAAGATTAGACGGGGTGAAAAGTTTAGCTTAGGGGAAAAGGTTAAGCTAGGGGAAATGGTTAGGCTAGGAGTAAAGATTAGGCCAGGGTAAAAGTTTAGGCTATGGGAAATGGTTAGGCTAGGGGATAATGTTAGGCTAGGGGAAAATGTTAGTCCAAGGCGAAAGGTTAGGTCAGGGAAAAGGTTAGGCCAGGAGAAAAGGTTAGGCAATGGGAAAAGGTTAGGCTAGGGTAAACAGGCTAGGGAAAATATTAGGCTAGAGGAAAAGGTTAGAAAATGGACAAAGGTTTGGCCCGGGTAAAGTTTAGGCCAGGTGAAAAAGGTTAGGCTAGGGGAAAATGTTAGGCAAGGGGAAAAGGTTAGTCGAGGGGAAAAGTTAGGTTACGGGAAAAGTAAGGTTAGTCGAAGGGAAAAGTTAGGCTACAGGAAATGGTTAGGCAAAGTGTAAAGATTAAGCTAGGGGAAAAGGTTAGGCCAGGGTAAAGATTAGGCAAGGGAAAGATTAGGCTAGGGGAAAACATTAGGCTAGAGGAAAAGGTTAGGCTAGGGGAAAAGGTTCGGCTAGGAGAAATGGTTAAGATAAGGGAAAATGGTAGGCAGGAGTATAGGTTAGCCTAGGGGAAAAGGTTAGGCCTGGGGAAGGATTAGGGTAGGGAAAGATTAGGCTAGGGAGAAACGTTAGGCTTGGGGAAAAGGTTAGGCGAGGGGAAAAGGTTAGGCTATGGGAAATGGATAAGCTAGGGGGAAAGGTTAGGCCAGGGTAAAGATTAGGCAAGGGAAAGATTAGCCTAGGGGAAAACATTAGGCTAGAGGAAAAGGTTAGGCTAGGGGAAATGGTTAGGCTATAGGCAATGGTTATATTAGGGGAAAGGTTAGGCTCGCGGAGGGGTTGGGCTAGGGGAAAAAGTTAGGCTAGTGGAAATGTTCAGACTAGGGGAACAGGTTAGGCCAGGGAAAAGGTTAGTCTATAGGAAATGGATAAGCTAAGGGAAAAGGTTAGGCCAGCGTAAAGATTAGTCAAGGGAAAGGTTAGACTAGGGGAAAACATTAGGCTAGAGGAAAAGGTTAGGCTATAGGGGAAAAGGTTCGGCTAGGGGAAGGGGTTAGGACAGGGGAAATTCGTAGGCTAGGAGTATAGGTTAGCCTAGAGGAAAAAATTAGGCCCTGTGAAAAGGTTAGGCCTGGGGAAAAGTTTAGGCTAGGGGAAAAGGTTAGGCCAGGGGAAGGATTAGGCTAGGGGAAGGATTTGGCTAGGGAAAGATTAGGCTAGGGAGAAACGTTGGGCTAGGGGAAAAGGTTAAGCTAGGGGAAAAGGTTAGGCCAGGGGAAAAGGTTAGGCCAGGGGAAAAGCTTAGGCGAGGGAAAAAGGTTAGTCGAGGGGAAAAGTTAGGCCACAGGAAGTGGTTAGGCAATGTGTAAAGTTTAGGTTAGGGGAAAAGGTTTGGCTAGGGTAAAGGGTTAGGCTAGTGTAAAAGTTGAGGCTAGGGGAAAAGGTAAGGCCAGTGGAAAGGTATAGGCTATGGGAAAATGTTAGGTTAGGGGAATAGGTTAGGCTAGGGGAAAAGTTTAAAACAGGGAAAGGTTAGGCTAGGGGAAAAGGTGAGGCAAGGAGAAAAGGTTAGGCTAGGGGAAATGATTAGGCTACAGGCAATGGTTACATTAGGGGAAAGGTTAGGCTCGCGGAAGGTTTGGGGTAGAGGAAAACTTTAGGCTAGGGGAAATGTTTAGACTAGGGGAACAGGTTAGGCCAGGGAAAAGGTTAGGCTATGGGAAATGGATAAGCTAGGGGAAAAGGTTAGGCCAGGGTAAAGATTAGGCAAGGGAAAGGTTAGGGTAAGGAGAAACGTTAGGCTAGGGGAAATGTTTAGACTAGGGGAACAGGTTAGGCTAGGGAAAAGATTAGGCTATGGGAAATGGATAACCTAGGGGAAAAGGTTAGGCCAGGGGAAAAGGTTAGGCGAGGGAAAAAGGTTAGTCGAGGGGAAAAGTTAGGCTATGGGAAATGGTTAGGCAATATGTAAATTTAGGTTAGGGGGAAAGGTTTAGCTAGGGTAAAGGGTTAGGCTAGTGTAAAAGTTGAGGCTAGGGGAAAAGGTAAGGCCAGTGGAAAGGTACAGGCCATGGGAAAATTTTAGGCTAGGGGAATAGGTTAGTCTAGGGAAAATGTTTAGGCTAGGTGAAATGTTTAGGTGGGCGAAAAGGTTAGGCAAGGAGAAAAGGTTAGGCTAGGGGAAAAGGTTAGAATTGGAGAAAGGTTAAGGCTAGGGGATAAGGATAGGCCAGGGGAAAAGTTTAAGATGGGTAAAAAGTTATGCTAGGGGAAAAGGTTAGGCTGAGGAAATGTTTAGTCTAGGGGAAATGTTTAGGTTAGGAGAAAAGGTTAGGCTATGGGAAATGGGTAATCTAGGGGAAAAGGTTAGGCAAGGGAAAGGCTAGGCTGGGGAAAAGGTTAGGCTAGGGGAAGGGGTTAGGATAGGGGAAAATGGTAGTCAGGAGTATAGGTTAGCTTAGGGGAAAAGCTTAGGCCAGGGGAAAAGTTTCAGCTAGGGGAAGGATTAGGCTAGGGAAAGATTAGGCTAGGGAGAAACGTTAGGCTACGGGAAAAGGTTAGGTGAGGGGGAAAGGTTAGGCAAAGGGTAAAGTTAGGCAAGGTGAAAAGTTTAGGTTAGGGGAAAGGTTTGGCTAGGGTAAAGGGTTAGGCTAGGGGAAAAGGTAAAGTCAGGGGAAAAGTATAGGCCATGGGAATAGGTTAGGCTAGGGGAATAGGTTAGGCTAGGGGAAAAGTTTAGAAGAGGGGAAAGGTTAGGCTAGGAGAAAAGAACAGCCTATGGAAAAAGGGTAGGCAGGGAAAACGGTTAGGGTAGGGGAAGAGGTTAGGCTATGGGCAATGGTTACATTAGGGAAAAGGTTTGGCTATATGTAATGGTTACGTTAGGGGAAAGGTTAGGCTCATGGAGGGGTTGGGCTAGGGGATAAGGTTGGAATAGGGGAAAGGTTAAGCGTAGGGGAAAAGGATAGGCCAGGGGAAAGGTTTAAGCCGGGTAAATAGTTATGCTAGGGAAAAAGGTTAGTCTAGGAGAAATGTTTAGGCAGGGGAAAAGGTTAGGCTATGAGAAATGGATAAGCTAGGGGAAAGGTTTAGGCCAGGGAAAGATTAGGCAAGGGAAAGGTTAGGCTAGGGACAAACATTAGGCTAGGGGAAAGAATTAGGCTAGGGGAAAAGGTTAGGCCAGGGAAAATGTTAAGCTAGGAGAAAAGGAGAGGCTAGGGGAAAAAGTGAGGCTAGGGGAAAAGGTGAGACTATGGGAAAAGGTGAGGCTAGGGGAAAAGTTTAGGTGAGGTATAAACATTGTTTGGGGAAAAGCATAATCCAGGGGAAATGGTTAGGCTGGGGAAAGATTAGGCTATGCAAAGATTAGGCTAGGGAAAAACATTAGGCTAGGGGAAAAGGTTAGGCTAGGGGAAAAGCCTAGGCTAGGGGAAATGGTTATGTTAGGGGAAAGATTAGGCTAGGGGAAAGTTTGGGCTAGGGGGAAAGGTGAGAATAGGGGAAAAGTTAAGACTAGGGTAAAAGGTTAGGCCAGGGGAAAAGTATAGTCCATGTGAAAAGGTAAGGCGAGGGGAATAGGTTAGGCTAGGGGAAAAGGTTAGGATATTGGCAATGTTTATGTTAGAGAGAAGGTTCGGCTATGGGAAATGTTTACGTTAGGGGAAAGGTTAGGCTCGCGCAGAGGTTAGGCTAGGGGAAACGTTTAGAATTGGGGAAAGGCTAAAGCTAAGGGAAAAGGATAGGCCAAGGGAAAAGTTTAAGCCCAGTAAAAAGTTATGCTAGGGGAAAAGGTTAGGCTAGGGGAAAAGGTTAGTCTAGGGGAGATGTTTAGGCCAGGGAAAAAGGTTAGGCCAGGGAAAAGTTTAGGCTATGGGAAATGGATAAGATAGGGGGAAAGGTTAGGCCAGAAGAAAGATTAGGCAAGGGAAAGGTTAGGCTAGGGATAAACATTAGGCTAGGGGAAAGGGTTAGGCTAGGAGTATAGGCTAGCCTAGGGGAAAAGGCTAGGCCCTGGGAAAAGGTTAGGCCAGGGGAAAAGTTTAGGCCAAGGGAAAAGGTTAGGCTCAGGGAAAAGGTTAGGCCGGGGAAAAGGTTAGGATAGGGGAAAAGGTTAGGCCAGGGGAAAGATTAGGCTAGGGAAAGATTAGGCTAAGGAGAAACTTTAGGCCAGGAGAAAAGGTTAAGCTAGGGGAAAAGGTTAGGCGAGGGCAAAAGGTGAGGCTAGGGGAAATGGTTAGGCGAGGGGAAAGATCAGGCTATGGGAAAAGGTTAGACAAGGTATAAACATTCAGTTTGGGGAAAAGTTTAGGCCAAGGGAAAGATTAGGCTAGGCAACGTTTAAGTTAGGGGAAAACATTAAGCTAGGGGAAAAGGTTAGGCTGGGGAGAAGGTTAGGCTAGGGGAAAAGCCTAGGCTATGGGAAACAGGTTAGGGGAAAGGTTAAGCGAGGGGAAAGGTTGGGTAGGGGAAAAGGTGAGAATAGGGGAAAAGTTAAGGCTAGGGGCAAAGGTTAGTCTAGGGGAAAAGGTTAGGCTAGAGGAAAAGATCGGGGAGGGAAAAGGTTAGGCTAAGGGAAAAGGTTAGGCTAGATGCAAATGTTAGGTTAGGGGAAAGCCTTAGGTGAGGGGAAACGGTTAGGCCAGGAGAAAGGGTTAGGCTACAGGAAAAGCTTAGGCCATGGGAAAAGGTTAGTTCAGGGCAAAGGTTTATGCCAGGGGAAAAGGTTAGGCTGGAGGAAAAGGTTAGGCCAAGGAAAAAGGTTAGGCTAGGGGAAAAGGTTAGGCTAGGGGAAAAGGTTAGGCTAGGGGAAAAGGTTAAGCTAGGGGCAAAGTTTAAGTGAGAGGCAAGGTTTAAGTGAGAGGCAAACGTTAGGTGAGGGGAAAGGTTAGGCTAGGTGTAAAGGTTAGGGTTAGGGGAAAACTTAGGCTAGTGGAAAGGGTTAGTATAGGGGAAAGGGTTAGGTAAGGGGAAAAGGTTAGGTCGGGGGAAAGTTTAAGCCACAGGAAAAGTTTAGGCTATGGGAAATGGTAAGGCTAATGGAAAAGCTTAGGCCAGGGAAAAAGGTTAGGCCAGAGGAAAATGTTAGGCCAGGAGAAAAGGTTAGGTCAGGGAAAATGTTAAGCCAGGGGCAAAGCCTAAGCGAGAGGCAAAGGTTAGGTGAGGGGAAAAGTTTCCGTGAGGGGAAAAGGTTAGGCGAGGGGAAAGGCTAGGCTAGCTGTAAAGGTTAATTGAGGGGAAAAGCTTAGGCTAGTGGAAAGGGTAAGTCTAGGGGAAAGGGTTAGGCTGGGGGAAACGGTTAGGCCAGGGGAAAAGGATAGGCCATGGGAAAAGGTTAGGCTATGGGAAATGGTTAGGGTAGGGGAAAATGTTAGGTCAGGGAAAGGTTTAGGTGATGGTAAATAGTTAGGCTAGGAGAAAAGATTAGAACAGGGAAAAGGTAAGACTTTGGGAAAAGTTTAGGCTAGGGGAAAAGGTAAGGCTTGGGGAAAATATTAGGCTAGGGGAAAAGATTAGGCCATGTGAAACGTTTAAGCCGGGGAATAGGTTATGCTAAGGGAAAAGGTTAGGCTAGAGGAAACATTTAGGCTAGGGAAAAAGGTTAGGCCTGGGGAAAAGGTGGATCCAGGGGAAATGGTTAGGTCAGGGAAAAGATTAGGCCAAGGGAAAAGGTTAAGCTGGGGAAAAGTGTAGCCCAGCAAAAAATATTTGGCTAGGGGAAAAGGTTAGTCCAGGGGAAAAAGTTAAGGCTAGGGGAAAGGTTAGGATACAGGAAAAGGTTAGGCAAGGTGTAAAGTTTGGGTTAGGGGAAAATGTTAAATTAGGGTAAAGGGTTAGAGGCTAGGGTAAAAGGTTAGGCAATGACAAAAGGTTAGGCCAGGAGAAAAGGTAAGGCCAGGGGAACAGGTTAGGTTGGGGAAAAGGTTAGGCTAGGGGAAAAGGTTAGGCTAGGGGAAACAGTTAGGCCAGGGAAAAAGGAGAGGCCATGGGAAAAGGTTAGGCCAGAGGAAAGATTAGGCTAGGGGAAAACATTAGATTAGGGAAAAAGGTTAGGCTAGGAGAAAAGGTTAGAACAGGGTAAAGGTTAAACTAGGGGAAAAGGTTAGGCTAGGGGGAAAGGTCTGGCCAGGGGAAAAGGTTAGGCTAGGGGAAAAGGATAGGCTAGAGGAAATGTTAGGTGAGGGGAAACGTTAGGTTATGGGAAAAGGTTAGGATAGGTGTAAAGGTTAGGTTAGGGGAAAAGCATAGGCTAAAGAATAGGGTAAGGCTGTGGGAAAACATCAGGCTAAGGGAAAAGATTAGGCCTGAGGACAGGTTTAGGCCAGGGAGAGGGTTAGGCCAGGGAAAAGGTTAGGCTAGGGGAAAAGGTTAGGTTAGGGGAAAAGGTTAGGTTAGGGGAAAAGGTTAGGCTGGAGAAACCTTTAGGGTAGGGGAAATGGTTAGGCCAGGGAAAAAGCTTAGGCCGGCTGAAAAGATTAGGGCAAGGGAAAAGGTTAGGTCAGGGAAAAGGTTAGGCCAGGAGTAAGGGTTAGGCAAGGGGAAAAGGTTAGGCCAGGGAGTAGGTTCGGCTAGGCGAAAAGGCTAAGTTAGGGGAAAACATTAGGCTAGGGGAAAAGGTTAGGCTATGGGAAAAGCCTAGGCTATGGGAAATGGTTAGGCTAGGGGAAGGTTTGGGCTAGGGAAAAAGGTTAAATTAGGGTAAAGTGTTAGGCTAGGGGAAAAGGTTAGAATAGGAGAAAGGTTAAGGCTAAGGGAAAAGGTTAAGCTAGGCGAAAAGGTTAGGCTAGGGTAAAAGGTTAGGATATGGGAAAAGGTTAGGCCAGGGGAAAAATTTAAGGCATGGAAAAATTTGGGATAGGGGAAAAAGGCCAGCACAAAGTTTAGGACAAGAGAAAAGATTAGGGCAGGGGAAAAGGTTAGGCCAGAGGAAAGGGTTAGGCCAAGGGAAAAGGTTAGTCTAGGGGTAAACGTTAGGCCAGGGGAAAAGGTTAGGCTAGGGGTAAACGTTAGGTTAGTGGTAAAGGTTAGGCTATGGGAAATGGTTAGGCTAGGGGAAATGGTTAGGCTAGGGGAAAGGTTTAGGTTAGGTGTAAAGGTTAGGTTAGGGGGAAAGCTTAGGGTAAGGGAAGGGGTTAGGCTAGGGGAAAAGGTAGCCTAAGGCAAAAGGTTAGGCTAGGGGAAAAGGTTAGGCCAAGGGAAAAGGTTAGGATAGGCAAAAAGGTTAAACAAAAGGAAAGGTTTAGGTTAGGGAAAATGGTTAGGCCAGGGAAAAGTTTAGGCCAGGGGAAAAGGTTAAGCTATGTTAAATGGTTTAGGCTAGAGGAAAAGTTTATGATAAGGGAAAAGGTTAAGCATGGGGAAAAGGTTAGGCCATGGGGATAAGGTTAGGCTAGGAGAAATATTTAGGCCAGGGGAAAAGGTTAGGCTAGGCAAAATGTTTAGGCCAGGGGAAATGGTTACGCTAGGGGAAAAGGTGAGGATTTAGGCTAGGGGAAAAGGTTAGGCTAGGTGTAAAGCTTAGGTCAGGGGGAAAGTTTAAGCTAGGGGAAAAGTTTAGGCAAAGCGAAAAGCTTAGGTTAGGGGAAACGGTTAGGCTAGCGGAAATGGTTAGGCTAGGGGAAAAGGTTAGGCCAGGGAAAAGGTTAGACTATGGGAAATGGATAAGCTAGGGGAAAAGGTTAGGCCAGGGAAAAGATTAGGCAAGGGAAAGGTTAGGCTAGGGGAAATGGTTAGCGTAGGGGAAAAGGTTACACTAGAGGAAAAGGTTAGGCCAGGTGACAACGTTAAGCCAGGGACAAGGTTAGGCTAGGGGAAAACCTGAGATTTTAGAAAAGGTTAGACTAGGGGAAAAGGATACTCCAGGGAAAAGGTTAGGGCAGGGGAAAAGTTTACGTCAGGGAAAAGGTTGGGCCAGGGGAACAGTTTAGGCTAAGAGAAAAGGTTAGGCTAAGGAAAAGGTTAGGCCAGGGGAAAGGTTAGGTTATGGGAAAAGGTGAGGCTAGGTGTAAAGTTTAGGTTAGAGGAAAAACTTGGACTACGGGAAAAGGTTAGGCCAGTGCAAAAGGTCAGGCCAGTGTGAAAGGTCAGGCCAAGGGAATAGGTTAGGCCAGGGGAAAAGGTTAGGCCAGGAGAAAAGGTTAGGCCAGTGGAAAAGGGTACGCTAGGGGAAAAGATTAGGCTATGGGAAATAGGTTAGGAGAAAAAGTGAGGATATGGGAAAAGGATAGGCTAAGGGAAAACGTTAGGCTAAGGGAAAATGTTAGGCCAGGGAAAAATGTTATAATAATAATAATGTTGGTATTTGTTAAGCGCTTACTATGAGCAGAGCACTGTTCTAAGTGGTGGGGTAGATACAGGGTAATCAGTTTGTCCCACGTGAGGCTCACAGTCTTCATCCCCATTTTACAGATGAGGTAACTGAGGCACAGAGACGTTAAGTGACTTGCCCACAGTCACACAGCTGACAAGTGGCAGAGCCGGGATTCAAACCCATGACTTCTGACTCCCAAGCCCGGGCTCTTTCCACTGAGCTATGCTGCACTCAGTTATGCACTGAGTTATATGAGGGAAAAGGTTAGGCCAGGAGAAAAGGTTCCCCTCCTCCTCCATACCTTATCTCACCTTGGCTTCATGGACTCCGTCCTCTCCTGGTTCTCCTCTTATCCTGGACGCCCTCCCTCCTCACCTCCGCCAAACTAATTCTCTTCCCCTCTTCAAAACCCTACTTAAAACTCACCACCTCCAAGAGGCCTTCCCAGACTGAGCTCCCCTTCTCCCTCTACTCCTTCTACCACCCCCCTTCACCTCTCCGCAGCTTAACCCTCTTTCCCCCCATCTCCGTCTGCTCCTCCCCCTCTCCCTTCCCATCCCCTCAGCACTGTACTCGTCTGTTCAACTGTATATAATTTCATTACCCTATTAATTTTGTTAATGAAATGTACATCGCCTTGATTCTATTTAATTGCCATTGTTTTTACGAGATGTTCTTCCCCTTGACTCTATTTATTGCCATTGTTCTTGTCTGTCTGTCTCCCCCGATTAGACTGTAAGCCCGTCAAACGGCAGGGACTGTCTCTATCTGTTGCCGACCTGTTCATTCCAAGCGCTTAGTACAGTGCTCTGCACATAGTAAGCGCTCAATAAATACTATTGAATGAAAGGTGTAAAGATAAGGTTAAAGGAAAGCTTAGGGAAGGGGAAAGGGTTAGGCTAGGGGAAAACATTAGGCTAGGGGAAAAGGTTAGGCTAGAGGAAAAGGTTGGGCAAGGGGAAAAGGTTAGGCTAGGGGAAAAGGTTAGGCCAGGGAAAAGGTTAGGCCAGGGAAAAGGTTAGGCTAGGGGGAAAAGATAAGTCAGGGAAAAAGGTTAGGAGAGGGGAAAAGGTTACTTTAGGGGAAAAGCTTAGGCAAGTGGAAAGGGTAAGGCTGGGGGGGAAAGGTTAGGCTAGGGGAAAAGTTATGGCCGAGAAAAGGCTTAGGCCAGGGGAAATTGTTAGGCCAGTGGAAAAGGTTAGGTCAAGGGAAAAGGTTAGGATAGGCAAAAAGATTAGGCCAGGGAGAGGTTTAGGTGAGGGAGACGATTAAGCTAGGGGAAAATGTTAGGCTAGTGGAAAAGTTTATGTTAGTGGAAAAGGTTAGGCCAGCAGAAAAGGTTAGGAAAGGGGAAAAGGTTAGGCTGAGGGAAAAGGTTACGCTAGAGGAAAAGGGTAGGATAGTGGAAAAAGGCTGGTGAAAAACCTAGGCGAGGGGAAAGGTTAGGCTAGGGGAAAGGTTATGCAGGGGAAAAGATTAGAATAAGGGAAAAATTAAGGCTAGAGGAAAAGGTTAGGCTAGGCGAAAAGGATAGGCTGGGGGAAAAGGTTAGGGTATGGGAAAAGGTTAAGCCAGGGGAATAGGATAGGCTAGGGGAAAATGTTAGGCCAAGGGAAAAGGTTAGGCCAGGGGAAACGGTTAAGCTAGGGGCAAAGGTTAGGCTAGGGGAAAAGGTTAGGCTAGAGGAGAAGGTTAGGCTAGAGGAGAAGGTTAGGCTAGAGGAGAAGGTTAGGCCAGGGGAAAAGGTTAGGTCAGGGAAAAGGTTTGACCTGGAGGAAAGGCTATGGTAAATGGTTAGGCATGGGTAAACGGTTAGGCTAGAAAAGAAGGTTGGGCAAGGGGAAAAGGTTAGGCAAGGCTAAAGGGTTAGACCAGGGGGAAGGTTAGGCCAGGGAGACGGTCCAGCGAGGGGAAAAGGTTAGGCGAGGGGAAATGTTTCTCTAGGGGAAAAGGTTAGGCAAGGGAAAAGCTTAGGACAGGAGAAAAGATTAGGCCGGGGAAAAGGTTAGGTCAGGGGAAAAGGTTAGGCTACGGGAAAAAGTAAGGCAAGAGAAAAGCTTAGGACAGGGTAAAAGATTAGGCCGGGGAAAAGGTTAGGTCAGGGGAAAAGCTTAGGCTAGGAGAAAAGTTTAGGCTACGGGAAGCAGTAGGCCGGGGAAAAGCTTAGGCCAGGGGAAATGTTAGGCCAGTGGCAAAGATTAGGTCAGGGGAAATGGTTAGGCTAGGGGAAAAGTTTTGGCTACAGGAAAAGGTTAGGCTAGGCATAAATGGTAAGTTAGAGGAAAAGCTTAAGCTAGGGGAAAGGGTTAGGCTGGGGAAAAGGTTAGGCTGGGGAAAAGCGTAGGCTGGAGAAAAGCTTAGGCCAGGGGAAAAGATTAGGCCAGGAAAAAAGGTTAGGCCAGGGGAAAAGGTTGGGGTAAGAGAAAAGGCTAGGCTAGGTGAAAAGGATAGCTATTGGAAAAGGTTGGTCAGGGGAAAAGTTTAGGCCAGGCGAAAAGGTTAGGCTAGGGGAAAAGGTTAGGCTAGGCATAAATGTTAGGTTAGAGGAAAAGCTTAACTTAGGGGAAAGGACTAGGCTGGGGGAAAAGGACAGGCTAGGGGAAAAGGTTAGGCTAAGGGAAAAGCTTAGGCTAAGGGAAAAGCTTATGCCAGAAGAAAAGGTTAGGCTACGGGAAAAGGTTAGGCCAGAGGACGGTTAGGTCAGAGGAAAAGGTGATGCTATGGTAAAAGTTTAGGCTGGGGAAAAGATTAGGCTAGGGGAAAAGGATAGGCAAGGCCAAAAGGTTAGGCCAGGGTGAAAGTTAGGCTAGGGGATAAGGTTAGGTTGGTGGAAAAGTTTAGGCTAGGGGAGAACGTTAGCCCGAGGAAACAGGCCACGAGAAAAGGTTAGGTGAGGGGAAAAGGTTATATCAGGTAAAATGTCAGGCCAGGGAAAAGTTTAGGCTAGGGGGAAAGGTTAAGCTAGGGGGAAACGTTAGACTATGAGAAAAAGTTAGGCTAGGGGAAAGGTTTAGGCTAGGGGAAAATGTTAGGTCATGAAAAAGTTAAGCTAGGGGAAAAGGGTAGGCTATGGGAAAAGGTTAGGTTAAGGGAAAGGTTAGGCTAGGGGAAAGGTTGGGCTAGGGGAACAGTTAGGCTAGGGAAAAGGTTGGGTTAGGGGAAAAAGTTGGAATAGGAGAAAGGTTAAGGCTAGGGAAAAAGGTTAGGCTTGAGGAAAAGTCTAGGCTAGGGGAAAATATTAGGCCATGGGAAAAGGTTAGGTCAAAGGAAAATTTTTAAGGGGCGGAAAAGGTTATGCTAGGGAAAAACGTTATGCTGGGGAAAAGGTTAGGCTAGGGGAAGAGGTTGGGCTAGAGGAAAGGTTTGGCGAGGAGAAAAGTTAGATTATGTGAAAATGTTAGGCAAGGTGTAATGGTTAGGTTAGGGGAAAAGCTTAGGCCACTGGACAGGGTAAGGCTAGGGGAAAGGTTTAGGCGGATGGAAAGCTTAGGCCAGGGGAAAAGGTTACGCTAGGGAAAAAGATTAGGCTAGGGGAAAAGGTTAGGCAAGGGGAAAAGGTTAGGCCAGAGGAAAAGATTAGGCCAGGTTAGGGAAAAGATTAGAATAGGGGAAAAGTTAAAGTTAGGGGAAATAGGTAGGCTAGGCAAAAAGGCCATGCTTGGAGAAAAGGTTATGGTATGGGAAAGGGTTAGGCTAGGTGTAAAGTTTAGGTTAGGGGAAAATCTTAGGCCAGTGGAAAGAGATAGGCTAGGGGAAAAGGTTAGGTCAGGGAAAAGGTTAGGCCAGGGGAAAAGGTTAGGCCAGGGGAAAGGGTTAGGCAAGGCCAAAGGTTTAGGCCAGGGAGAAGGTTAGGTTGGCAAAAGGTTTAGGCTATGGGTAAAGGTTAGCCCGGGGAAACACTTAGGCCAGGAGAAAAGGCTAGGCCAGGGGAAAATGTTAGGCCAGAGGAAAAGGATTAGGCTGGGGGAAAAGGCTATGCTATGGGAAAAGGTTAGGGCCGGGGAAAATGTTAGGCTTGGGGAAAAGGTTAGGCAAGGGGACATGGTTAGACGAGGGGAGATGGTTAGCCCAGGAAAAAGCTTAGGCTACGGGAAAAGGTTAGGCTAGGCATAAATGTTAGGTTAGAGGAAAAGCTTAACTTGCGGGAAAGGGTTAGGTTGGGGAAAAGGTTAGGCCAGGGAAAGGTTAGGCCAGGGGAAAAGGTTAGATTAGGGGAAAAGGTTAGGTCAGGGAAAAGGTTAGGCCAGAGAAAGTTTAGGCCAGAGGAAAAGGTTAGGCCAGGGGAAAGGTTAGGCTAAGGGAAAAGGTTAGGCAAGGCCAAAAGGTTAGGCCAGGGAGAAGGTTAGGTTGGCGGAAAAGTTTAGGCTGGGGAAAAGGTTAGTCCGGGGAAACGCTTAGGCTAGGGGAAAAGTTTAGGCTAGGGGAGAAGGTTAGGCCAGGGGAAAAGTTTAGGCCAGAGGAAAAGATTAGGCTAGGGGAAACGATTAGGTTAAGTGAAAAGGTTAAGCTAGGGAAAAAGGTCAGACAAAGGGCAAAGGTTAGGCCAGGGCAAAAGTTTAGGCCAGGGGAAAAGGTAAGGCCAGGAAAAAGGTAAGGCCCTGGGAAAAGCTTCAACTAGGATAAAGGTTTAGGCCAGAGGAAAGGTTAGGCTAGGGGAAAAAATTAGAATAGGGAAATGGTTAAGGTTAGGGGAAATGGGTAGGCTAGGCGAAAAGGCCATGCTTGGAGAAAAGGTTAGGGTCTGGGAAAAGGTTAGGCCAGGGTAAAAGGTTAAGCCAGGGGAAAAGGTTAGGCGAGGGGAAAAGGTTAGGCTAAGGGAAAAGGTTTAGGCAAGGGAAAAGCTTAAGCAAGTGGAAACGGATAGGTCAGGGAAAAGGTTAGGCCAGGGGTAAAGGTTAGAATAGGGGAAAAGGTTAGGCCAGGGAAAAGTTTAGAATAGGGGAAAAGGTTAGGCCAGGGAAAAAGGAAGGCCAGTGAAAAAGCTTAGGAGAGGGGAAAGGTTACTTTAGGGGGAAAGGTTAGAATAGGGGAAAAGTTAAGGCTAGAGGAAAAGGCTAGGTGTAAAGGTTAGGTTAGGGGAAAAGCTTAGGCCACTGGAAAGGGTAAGGCTAGGGGAAAAGTTTAGGCGGATGGAAAGCTTAGGCCAGGGGAAAAGGTTACGCTAGGGAAAAAGATTAGGATAGTGGAAAACGTTAGGCCAGGGGAAAAGGTTAGGCCAGAGGAAAAGGTTAGGCCGGGGAAAAGTTAGGCCAGGGGAAAAGGTTAGGCCAGGGGAAAAGGTTAGGCCAGAGGAAAAGGTTAGGCCAGAGGAAAAGGTTAGGCCAGGGGAAAAGTTAGGCCAGGGGAAGAGGTTAAGCCAGGGAAAAAGGTTAGGCCAGGGGAAAAGGTTAGGCCAGGGGAAAAGTTTAAACCAAGGGAAAAGTTAGGCCAGGGGAAAGGGATAGGCTAGGGGAAAGGGTTAGGCCAGGGGAAAATGTTATACCAGGAAAAAGTAAGGTGAGAGGAAAAGGTTAGGCTAGGGGATAAGTTAGGCTAGAGGAAAGGTAAGATTAGCGGAAAAGGTTAGAATAGGGAAAAGGTTAAGGCTCGAGGAAAATGGTAGACTAGGTGAAAAGGTTAGGCCAGGGAAAGGTTAGATTAGGGGAAAAGGTTAGATTAGGGGAAAAAGTTAGGTCAGGGAAAAGGTTAGGCCTGGAAAAAGGTTAGGCCAGGGGAAAGGTTTAGGCCAGAGGAAAAGATTAGGCTAGGGGAAATGATTAGGTTAGGTGAAAAGGTTAAGCTAGGGAAAAAGGTCAGGCAAAGGGAAAAGGGGGTTAGGCCATGGTAAAAGATTAGGCCAGGGGAAAAGGTAAGGCCAGGAAAAAGGTAAGGCCCAGGAAAAAGCTTAAACTAGGATAAAGGTTTAGGCCAGAGGAAGGGTTAGGCTAGGGGAAAAGATTAGAATAGGGGAAAAGTTAAAGTTAGGGGAAATGGGTAGGCTAGGCGAAAAGGCCATGCTTGGAGAAAAGGTTATGGTGTGGGAAAGGGTTAGGCTAGGTGTAAAGTTTAGGTTAGGGGAATATCTTAGGCCAGTGGAAAGAGATAGGCTAGGGGAAAAGGTTAGGTCAGGGAAAAGGTTAGGCCAGGGGAAAAGGTTAGGTCAGGGGAAAAGGTTAGGTCAGGGGAAAAGGTTAGGCAAGGCCAAAAGTTTAGGCCAGGGAGAAGGTTAGGTTGGCAAAAAGTTTAGGCTATGGGTAAAGGTTAGCCTGGGGAAACACTTAGGCCAGGAGAAAAGGCTAGGCCAGGGGTAAATGTTAGGCCAGAGGAAAAGATTAGGCTGGGGAAAAGGCCATGCTATGGGAAAAGGTTAGGCCCGGGGAAAATGTTAGGCTTGGGGAAAAGGTTAGGCAAGGGGAAATGGCTAGGTGAGGGGAAATGGTTAGGCGAGGGGAAATGGTTAGGCGAGGGGAGATGGTTAGGCGAGAGGAAATGGTTAGGCATGGGGAAAAGGCCATTCCATGGGAAAAGGTTAGGCCCGGGGAAAATGTTAGGCTAGGGGAAAAGGTTAGGCGAGAGGAAATGGTTAGGCGAGGGGAAATGGTTAGGCGAGGAGAGATGGTTATGCGAGGGGAGATGGTTAGCCCCGGAAAAAGCTTAGGCTACGGGAAAAGGTTAGGCTAGGCATAAATGTTAGGTTAGAGGAAAAGCTTAACTTGTGGGAAAGGGTTAGGCTAGGGGAAAAGGTTAGGCCAGGGAAAGGTTAGGCCAAGGGAAAAGGTTAGATTAGGGGAAAAGGTTAGGTCAGGGAAATGGTTAGGCCAGGGAAAGGTCAGGCCAGGGGAAAAGGTTAGGCCAGGGAAAAAGGTTAGGCCAGGGGAAAAGGTTAGGCCAGGGGAAAAGGTTAGGCTAAGGGAAAAGGTTTAGGCAAGGGAAAAGCTTAAGCAAGTGGAAACGGATAGGTCAGGGAAAAGGTTAGGCCAGGGGTAAAGGTTAGAATAGGGGAAAAGGTTAGGCCAGGGGAAAAGTTTAGAATAGGGGAAAAGGTTAGGCTAGGGAAAAAGGAAGGCCAGTGAAAAAGCTTAGGAGAGGGGAAAGGTTACTCTAGGGGGAAAGGTTAGAATAGGGGAAAAGTTAAGGCTAGAGGAAAAGGCTAGGCTGGGGGATAGGGTTAGGGTATGGAAAAAGGTTAGACCAGGGGAAAGGTTTAGGCCAGGGGAAAAGGTTAGTTTAGGGGAATAGTTTAGGCTAGGGGAAAAGATTAGGCTACGGGAAAAGGTTATATCAGAGTAAAAGTTCAAGGGGCGGGAAAAGGTTATGCTAGGGGAAAACATTAGGCCAGGGGAAAAGGTTCAGCTAGGGGAAATGGTTGGGGTAGAGGAAAGTTTTGGCAAAGGGAAACGTTAGGCTATGGGAAAGGGTTAGGCTAGGTGTAAAGGTTAGGTTAGGGGAAAAGCTTAGGCCAGTGGAAAGGGGTTGGCTAGGGGAAAAGGTTAGTCTAGGAGAAAATGCTAGGCTAGGGGAAGAGGTTAAGCTATGAGAAAAGGTTAGGCCAGGAGGAAAGATGAAGCCAGGCGAAAAGGTTATATTGGGGAAAAGGTTAGGCCAGGGGAAAGGTTAGGCTATGGGGAAAAGGTTAGGGTGGGTATAAAGTTTAAGCTAGGTGAAAAGTCTAGGCTAGGGGAAATGTTTAGCTTAGGGGGAAAGGTTAGGCTAAGGGAAAAGGTTAAGCCAGCAGAAAAGTTTAGAATAGTGGAAAAGGTTAGGCTAGGAGAAAAGGTTAGGCTAGGGGAAAAGGATAAGCTAGATGAAAGATTAGGCTAGGGGAAACATTAGGCTAAAGGAAAACATTAGGCTAGGAGAGAAGGTTAGGGAAGAGGAAAAGGTTAGGCTAGGGGAAATGGTAAGACTAGGGGAAAAGGTTAGGCCAGTGGTAAGGATTAGGCCCGGGGAAAGGTTTAGGCCAGGGGGAAAGGTTAGGCCAGGGAAAAGGTTTAGGCCCAGGGAAATGATTAAACTGGGGGAAAAGGTAAAGCTAGGGGAATGATTAGGCAAGGGGAAAGGTTAGGCTATGGGAAAACGATAGGCAAGGGGAAATGTTTAGGCTGGGGAAAAGGTTAGGCTAGGGAAAAGTTTAGGCCAAGGGGAAAGGTTAGGCCAGGGAAAAGGTTTGGCCGGGGGAAAGGTTAGAATAGAGGAAATGTTAAGGCTTGGGGAAAAGGTTATGCTAGGGGAAAAGGTTAGGATGGGGATAAGGTTAAGCCAGTGGAAAAGGTTAGGCCAGGGGAAAAGGTTAAGCATGTGAAAAATGTAGGCTAGTGGAAAGGGTCATGCTAGGGGGAAAAGGTTAGGCTAGGGGAAAGGTTAGGGTAAGGTATAAGGTTAGGCTAGCAGAAAAGGTTAGTCCAGGGGAAAACATTAGGCCAGTGGGAAAAGGTTAGTGTAGGGGAAAAGGTTAGTCTAGGGGGAAAGGTTAGTTTAGGGTAAAAGATCAGACCGGGGGAAAAGGTTAGGGTATTGGAAATGGTTAGGCTAGGGGAAAAGGTTAGGCTTGGGGAAAGGTTAAGCCTAGGGTAAAGGTTAAGTCTAGGGGAAGAGGTTAGGCTCGGCGAAAATGCTATGGGAAAAGTTTATATCAGAGTAAAAGTTCAAGGAGCAGAAAAGTTTATAATATGTTGGTATTTGTTAAGCGCTTACTATGTGCAGAGCACTGTTCTAAGCACTGGGGTAGATACAGGGTAATCAGGTTGTCCCACGTGAGGCTCACAGTCTTCATCCCCATTTTACAGATGAGGTAACTGGGGCACAGAGACGTGAAGTGACTTGCTCACAGTCACACAGCTGACAAGTGGCAGGGCCGGGATTCGAACCCATGACCTCTGACTCCCAAGCCCAGGCTCTTTCCAGGGGAAAAGTTTCGGCTAGAGGAAAGGTTTGGCAAAGGGAAAGGTTAGGCTATGGGAGAAGGTTAGACTAGGTGTAAAGGTTAGGTTAGGGGAAAAGTTTAGGCCAGTGGAAAGGGTTAAGCTAGGGCAAAAGGTCAGGTGGATGGAAAGCTTAGGCCAGAGAAAAGGTTATGCTAGGGGAAAAGATTAGGCTAGGGGACAGATTAGGCCAGGGAAAAAAGTTATGTCAGGGTAAATGTTAGGTCAGGGGAAAAGGTTAGGCCAGGGGAAATGTTTAGGATACGGGAAAAGGTTAGGCTGGGGAAAAATGTTAGGCCAAGGGGAAAGGTTAGGTTGGGGAAAACTTAGGTTATGGGAAAAGGCCAGGCTGGGGGGAAAGTTTAGCCTAGGGGGAAAGGTTAGGTTAGGGGAAGAGGTTAGGTTAGGTATAAAGGTTAGGTTAGGGAAAAGCTTAGGCCAGTGGAAAGGGTTAGGCTGGGGGACACAGTTAGGCTAGGGGAAAAGTTTAGCTAAGGTGAAAAGGTTAGGCCAAGGAGAAGGTTAGACTATGGGAAAAGGGTAGGCTAGTGGAAAGGTTTAGGATAGTGGAAAAGGAGAAAAGGTTAGGAGAGGGGAAAAGGTTAGGTTAGGAGAGGGGAAAAGGTTAGGTCAGGGAAAATGATAGGCCAAGGGAAAAGGTTATGCTAGAGGAAAAGTTTAGGCTAGTGGAAAAGGTTAGGCTGGGGAAACGCATAGGCCAGGGGAAAAGGTTAGGCCAGGAAAAAGGTAAGACCGGGGAAAAGCTTAGACTAGGATAAAGGTTTAGGCCAGAGGAAAGGTTAGGCTAGCAGAAATGTTAGGCTATGAGAAAAGATTAGAATAGGGGAAAAGTTAAGGTTGGGGAAATGGGCAGGCTAGGCGAAAAGGCCCTGCTAGGGGAAAAGGTTAGGGTGAGGTAAAAGGTAAGGCAGGGGGAAACGTTAGGCCAGTGAAAGGTAAGGCCAGGGGAAAAGCTTAGGCGAGGGGATAGGTTACGCTAGGTGAAAAGTTAAGGCTAGAGGAAAAGGTTAGGCTAGGCAGGTGGAAAAGGTTAGGGTATGGGAAAAGGTTAGATCAGGGGACAGGTTTAGGCTAGGGGAAAAGCTTAGTCTAGGGGAAATGGTTAGGCTAGGGGAAAATGTTAGGCCAAGGGAAAGGTTAGGCTAGGGGAAAAGGTTAGAATAGGGATATAGTTAAGGCTAGGAGAAAACGTTATGCAAGGCGAAAAGGCTAGGTTGGGGTAAAGGTTTAGCTATGGGAAAAGGTTAGGCCAGGAGAAATGATTAAGCCAGGGGAAAAGGTTATACTAGGGGAAAAGGTAAGCCCAGGGGAAAGGTTAGGTGAGGGGAAAGGTTAGGCTATGGAAAAAGGTTAGGCAGGGAAAAAGGCTAGGCTAGGGGAAAAGGCTATGCTAGGGGAAAATATTAGGCTAGGGGAAAAGGTTAGGCTAAGCGAAAAGGTTAGGCCAGCGGAAAAGGTTAGGTCAGGGAAAAAGTTAGGCCAACAGAAAGTGGAAAAGGTTAGGCTAGAAGAAAGGTTAGGCTAGGGGAAAGGTTAGGTCACGAAAAGGTTACCCTTGGAGAAAAGGTTAGGTTAGGGGAAAGGGTTAAGCTGGGGGAAAAGGTTAGGGTAGGGAAAAAGGTTAGGCTAGGGGAAAAGGATAGGCTAGATGAAAGATTAGGCTAGGAGAAATGTTAGGCTAGGGGGAAACATTAGTCTAGGGGAGAAGGTTAGGGTGGAGAAAAAGGTTAAGATAGGGGAATTGGTTAGGCTAGGGGAAAAGGTTAGGCTCCCGGAAAAATTAGGCTAGGGGTAAGGTTGGGTAAGGGGGAAACACTGGGCTAGGGGAGAAGGTTAGGGTAGGGGAAAAGCTTAGGCTGAGTAAAAGCTTAGGCCATGGGAAAAGGTTAGGTCAGGGAAGGGTTTGGCCTGGGGAATAAATTAGGCTAGGAGAAAAGGTTGGGCTATGGGGAATGGTTAGGCTTGGCGAAAGATGAGGATAGGGGATAGGTTAGGCTAGGTGAAAAGGTTAAGCTAGGGGAAAACATAAGGGTAGGGGAAAAGGTTAAGCCAGGGAGAAGGTTAGGCCAGGGAGAAGGATAGGCTACTGGAAAAGGTTAAGCTAGGGGAAAAGTTTAGGTTAGGGGCAAAGGTTAGACCAGGGGAAAAGGATAGGCTAGAGAAAAACGTTAGGCTAGGGGAAAAGGTTAGGGTAGGGGAAAAGGTTAGGCCTGGTAAAAGCTTAGGGCAGGGGAAAAGGTTAGGTCAGGGAAAAGGTTTGGCCTGGGGCAAAGGTTTGGCTAGGGGAAAAGGTTAGACCAGGGGAAAAGGTTAGGCAAGGGGAAAAGGTTAGGCTAGGGGAATAATTGGTCCAGGGGAAAGGTTAGGCAAGCAGTAAACATTAAGCTAGGGGAGAAAGTTATGGTAGGGCAAAAGGTTTGGCTAGGGGAAAAGTTCAGGCTAGGGGAAAAGGTTAGGCTAGGGGAAAGATTAGGCATGGGCAAAGGTTAGGCTATGGGAAAAGTTTAGGAAATGTTTAACGAATAGATTAGGGGAAAAGGTTAGGTTAGGGGAAAGCATTAGGCTAGCGGAAAAGGTTGGACTAGGGAAAAAGGTTAGAATAGGGGAAAAGTTAAGGCTAGGGGTAAAGGTTAGGCTATGGGAAAAGGTTAGGCAAGGGGAAAAGTTTAAACCGGGGTAAAGGTTATTGTAATAATAATAATAATGTTGGTATTTGTTAAGCGCTTACTATGTGCCGAGCACTGTTCTAAGCGCTGGGGTAGACACAGGGGAATCAGGTTGTCCCACGTGGGGCTCACAGTCTTCATCCCCATTTTACAGATGAGGTAACTGAGGCACAGAGAAGTTAAGTGACTTGCCCACAGCCACACAGCTGACAAGTGGCAGAGCCGGGATTCGAACCCATGATCTCTGACTCCAAAGCCCGTGCTCTTTCCACTGAGCCACGCTGCTTCTCTATGGGAAAAGGTTTGACCAGGGGAATAGGTTAGACTAGGGGAAAAGGTTATGCTCTAAGAAAGGTTAGGCTACGTGTAAAGGTTAGGTCTGGGGAAAAGCTGAGGCTAGGGGAAAAAGTTAGCTCAGGGGAAAAGGTTTGGCCTGGGGAAAGGTTAGGCTATGTCAAATGGTTAGGCTAGGGTAAAAGGTTAGGCTAGGGGAGAAGGTTAGGGTAGGGAAAGGTTAGACCAGGGGAAAAGGTTAGGCTAGGGGAAAGATTAGGCTAGGGGAAAGGTTAGGTAAGAGGAAACATTAGGCTAGGGAAGAAGGTTATGGTGGGGAAAATGGTTTGGCTAGGTGAAAAGTTTAGGACATGGGAAAAGGTTAGGCAAGAGGAAAATTTTAAACCAGGGTAAAGGTTAGGTATGGGAAAAGGTTTGGCCAGGGGAAAGGTTAGGGTAGGAGAAAAAGTTAGGCTATAGGGAAGGTTAGGCTAGGTGTAAAGATTAGGTTAGGGGAAAAGCTGAGGCTACGGCAAAGGTAAGGCCAGTGGAAAAGGTTAGGCAAGGGGAAAAGATTAGGCCAGGGGAAATGTTAGGCCAGGGAAAATGGTTAGCCCAGAGAAAAGGTTAGGCTATGGCGATAGGGTTAGGTTAGGGGAAAGTTACCTAGGGGGGAAAGGTTAGGCATGGGCAAATGTTTGGCTACAGGAGAGGTTTAGGCAACGTTTAAAGATTAGGATGGGGAAAAGGTTAGTTAGGGCAAAGCCTTAGGCTAGCAGAAGGGCTGGGCTAGGGGAAAAGGTTAAGCTTGGGGTAAATGTTAGGTTATGGGAAAAGATTAGGCTAGGGGAAAGATCTAGACTAGGGAAACTTAGGCTAGGTGAGAAGTTAGGTTAGGCGGAGAAGATTAGGTTAGGGGAAAACGTTAGGCTAGGGGAAAGGTTGGGGCAAGGGGAAAACAGACTAGGGGAGTTGGTGTGCAGTAGGCGGAAAAGGTTTGGCTACAGTTAAAATTTAAACCGGGTAAAAGGTCATTGGATGGGAAAAGGTTAGGCCAGGGAAAAGATTAGGGTAGGGAGAAGGCTGGGCCTGTGAGAAGGTTAGGCTAGAGGAAAAGGTTAGACCAGGGAAAAAGGTTAGGCTAGAGGAAAGGTTAGGCTATGGCAAGATTAGGCTAGGGGAAAGGTTAGGTAAGGGGAAAACATTAGGCTAGGGGAGAAGGTTAGCATAGGGGAAAAGGTTAGCCGCGGTAAAAGCTTAGGCCAGGGGAAAAGGGTTAGGTCAGGGGAATGTTTGGCCTGGGGAAAAGGTTGGGCTTAGGGAAAAGGTTAGGCTAGGGGAAAAGGTTTGGCCTGGGGAAATGGTAGGGTAGGGGAAAAGGTTAGACTATAGGAAAAGGTGTACGGCCCAGAGGAAAAGATTAGACCAGGGAAAAGGTTAGGCAAGGGGAAAGGTTAGGTAGGGAGAAAGTTAGGAGAAGGTTATGGTAGGGGAAAGGTTGGCTAGGGAATAGTTTAAATCGGGGTAAAGATTACTGCATGGGAAAAGGTTAGGCTGGGGGAAATGGTTAGGTCAGGGAAAAGGTTTTGCTGGGGAAAAGGTTAGTCTATGGTAAATGGCTAGGCTAGGGGAGAAAGTTAGACCGGGGGAAAGGTTAGGCAAGGGGAAAAGGTGAGGTTAGGGGAAATAATAGGCTAGTGAAAGGTCGGTAAAGGGAAAACATTAGGCCAGGGGACAAGGTTACGGTAGTGGAAAAGGTTTGGCTAAGGAAAAAGGTTAGACTATGGGAAAACGGTTAGGCTAGGGGAAAGATTAGGCCAGGGGAAAACGTTGGGCCAGGGAAAAAGGTTAGGCCAGGGGAAATGATTATTCTAGTGGAAAGCGTCTGGCTAAGGGAAAAGGTAAGGTTTTTGGGAAAGGGTTAGGCTAGGGGAAAACAGTTAGGCCAGGGGAAAAGGTTAGGCCCAGGGAAAGGTTTGAGCTAGGGAAAAGGTTAGGCGAGGTGAAAGGTTAGGCTATGAGATAAGGTTAGGCTAGGGGGAAATGTTAGGTAACGAAAAAGATTAAGCTAGGGGAAAAGGTTAGGCAAGGGGAAAAGGTTAGGCTATGGGAAAAGTTTAGGTTGAGGGAAAGGTTTGGCTAGGGGAAAAGTTTGGCTAGGGAAAAGGTTAGGCCTGGGGAAAAGGTTGGGCTAGGGGAAATAATTAGGCAATGGTGAAAGATTAGGTCAGAGGAAAGGTTTAAGGGGCAGAAATGGTTATACTAGAGGAAAAGGTTAGATGGGAAAGGTTTGCCTGGGGGGAAAAGGTTGGACTAGAGGAAAGGTTTGGTGAAAGGAAAGGTTAGGCTATGGGAAAAGGTTAGGTTAGGTACCAAGGTTAGGCTAGGAGAAAAGCTTAGGCCAGTGGAAAGGGTTAGGCAAGGGGAAAAGGTCAGGTAGATAGAAAGCTTAGGCCAGAGGAATGGTTAGGACAGGGGGAAAGGTTACTCTAGGAAAAAAGATTAGGCTAGGGGAAAGATTAGGCTGGGGGAAAAACTTTGTTCAGGGTTAAAGTTTATGATAGCGGAGAAGGTTATGCCAGGTGAAAATGTTAGGTTAGGTGAAAAGGCTAGGCTAGGAGAGAAAAGGTTAAGCTATGGGGAAAGGAGAAGCCAGGAAATAAGATTCAAGCCAGGGGAAAAGGTTATGCTAGGCGGAAAGGTTTAGGCCAGGGGAAAGGTTAGGCTGCTGGAAAAAGGTTAGGATGGGTATAAAGTCTTAGGCTAGGTGAAAAGGCTAGTCTAGGGAAAAGTTTAGGCTAAGGGAAAAAGGTAGGCTAAGGGAAAACGTTTTAGGCCAGTGGAAAAGGTTTAGGTCAGGGAAAAGATTAGGCCAGCAGGAAAGGTTAGGATAGCAGAGAAGGTTAGGCTTGAATAAAAGGTTAGGCTAGGGAAAAGGTTAGGCTAGGGGAAAGGTTAGGTCACGGGAAAACGTTAGCTATGGAGAAAAGGCTAGGTTAGGGGAAAGGGTTAAGCTGGGGGAAAGGATTAGGCTAGGGGAAAAGCTTAGGCTAGGGAAAAAGGTTAGGCTAGGGAAAAAGGATAGGCTAGATGAAAGATTAGGCTAGGGGAAACATTAGACTAGGGGAAAACATTAGGCTAGGGGAGAAGGTCAGGGCAGATGAAAAGGTTAGGCTAGGGGAAATGGTTTAGACTAGGGAAACGGTAGGCCGGGGTAAGGGTTAGAAGCCGGGGGAAAGGTTAGGCTGGGGTACAAGGTTAGGCCCAGGGAAATGGTTTAGGCTAGGGGAAAAGACTAGACCAGGGGAAAAGGTAAGGTTAGGGGAAAGCTTAGGGTAGGAGAAAGGGTTAGGCCAGGGGAAAATGTCATACCAGAAAAAAGGTAGGCCAGAGGAAAAGGTTAGGCTAAGGGACAAGTTAGGCTAGAGGAAAGGTTAGGCTAGGAGGAAAAGGTTAGAATAGGGGAAAAGTTAAGGCTAGGGGAAAACGGTTAGACTAGGAGAAAAGCTAGGGGTAGGGAGAAAAGGTTTAAGCTGTGGTAAAAAGTCTAGGCCAGGGGGAAAGATTAAGTCAGGGGAAAAGGGTTATGCTAGGGGCAAACATTAAGGCCAGGGGAAAGGTCTAGGGTAGTGTAACGTTTGGTCTAGGAAAAAAAGGCAAGGCTAGAGAAAAAGTTTAGGCTAGGGAAAAGGTTAGGCTTTGGGAAAGGTTAGGCCAGGGGAATATTAGGAAAGGGGAAAACCTAGGCAATGGGAAAAGATCCGGATAGGGCAACCGTTTAGGCTGGGGGGAAAGCTTAGGCTAGGGGGAAGTTAGGCTAGGTTGTAAATGCTAGGTTAGGGTTAAAAATTAGGCCAGTGGAAAGGGTTAGGCTGGGGGAAAACATTAGGCTAAGGGAAACGTTTAGGCAAGGTGAAAAGGTTAGGCCAGAGAGAAGGTTAGGCTAGGGGAAATGGTTAGGCTAGGGGAAAAGATTAGGATAGTGGAAAAGGCTGAGGCCTGGAGAAAGATTAGGATAGTGGAAAAGGTTAGGTCAGGCAAAAGGATAGGCCAAGGGAAAAGGTTACGCTAGAGGAAAAGTTTAGGCTGGGGAAAAGCATAGGCCAGGGGAAAAGCTTAGGCTAGGAAAAGGTTTGAGCCAGAGGAAAGGTTAGGCTAGGGGAAAAGTTTAGAATAGGGGATAGTTAAGGTTAGAGGAAATGGGTAGGCTAGGCCAAAAAGGCCATGCTAGGGGAAAGGTTAGGGTATGGAAAAAGGTTAGGCCAGGGGAAAAGGTTAGAATGAGGGGAAAAGGTTAGGCCAGGGGTAAAGATTAGGCCAGGGGTAAAGGTTAGGCCAGTGGTAAAGGTTAGGCCAGGGGTAAAGGTTAGGCTAGGGGAAAAGGTTAGGAAAGGGAACAGGTTAGGCTAGGGGAAAAGTTTAGGCCTAGAGGGGAAAACTTAGGCGTAGGGAAAAGGATAGGCCAGGGGAAAAGCTTAAGCTGAATCAGGTTAGGGGAAAAACGTGATAGGCCAGGGGAAAAGGTTAGGATACGGCAAAAGGTTAGGCCAGGGAAAATGTTAAGGCCGGGAAAAGCTTACCCTACAGGAAAAGATTAGAATAGGGGAAACGTTAAGGCTAGAGGAATAGGTTAGACTGGGCGAGAAGGGTAGGCTAGGGGAAAAGTTTAGGATATGGGAAAAAGTTAGACCAAGAGAAAGGTTTAGGCCAGGGGAAAAGGTTACTTTAGGGGAATAGGGTAGGCTAGGGGAAAGGTTAGGCTATGGTAAATGGTTAGGTTAAGGTAAAAGGTTAGGCTAGAGGAAAAGGTTAGGCATGGTCAAGAGGTTAGGCCAGGGAAAGGTTAGGCCAGGGAGAAGGTTAGGCCAGGGAGAAGGTTAGGCCAGAGAGAAGGTTAGGCTAGGGGAAATGGGTTAGAGTAGGGGAAAAGTAAATCGTAAATGGTTAGGTTAGGATAAAGGTTTAGGCTATTGGAAAAGGTTAGGCTAGGCATAAATATTAGGTTAGAAGATAAGGCTTAAGCTAGGGAAACAGTTAGGCCGGCGAAAAAGTTAGGCTAGGGGAATGATTAGGGTAGGGGAAAATGTTAGGCTAGGCAAAAAGCTAGGCCAGGGAAAAGGTTAGAATAGGGAAAAGTTACATCTAGGGGAAAACGTTAGGCTAGGCGAAAAGGCTAGACTAGGGGAAAAGGTTAAGCTATGGAAAAAGGTTAGCCAGGAGAAAAGATTAAGCCAGGGAAAAAGTTATGCTAGGGGAAAAGGTTTAGACCAGGGGAAAGGTTAGGCTACAGAAAAAGTTAGGGTGGGTATAAATTTTAGGGAAGGTGAAAAAGATAAGGCTAGGGGAAATATTTAGGCTAAGGGAAAAGGTTAGGCCAGCAGAAAAGCTTAGGTCAGGGAAAAGGTTAGGCCAGCGGAAAAGTGTAAGATAGCGGAAAAGGTTAGACCAGGGGAAAAGGTTAGGCCAGGGGAAAGGTTAGGCTAGGGGAAAGGGTTTAGCCTAGGGGAAAAGGTAGGCAACATTTAAAGGTTATGGGAGGGGAAAGGTTTGGCGTAGGGCGAAATGTTTAGGATATAGGAAAAAAATTAGGGCAAAGGGGAAAAGGTTAAACTGGGGTACAGGTTATTGTATGGGAAAAGGTTTGGCCAGGGGAAAGTTAGGGTAAGGGGTAAAGGTTTGGCCAGGGGAAAGGTTAGGGTAGGGGAAAAGGTTGAGTTAGGGGAAAAGTTTGAGGCTACTGGAAAAGGTTAGGCCAGGGGAAAAGGTTTAGGCAAGGTAAAAAGGTTAGGTCAGGGGAAAACGTTAGGCTATGGAAACTGGTTAGGTTAGGGGAAAAGTTAGGGAAGGAGAAAAGGTTAGGCTGCGGGAAAAAGTTTAGGCAACGTTTAAAGATTTAGGGTGGGGAAATAGTTAGGTCAGGGGAAAAGCAACAGGCTAGCAGAAGGGTTGCCTAGGAGAAAAGTTTAGAATAAGGAAAAGGTTAAGGCTAGGTGAAAGGTTAAGCAAGGGGAAAAGATTAAACCGTGGGTAAAGGTTATTGTATGGGAAAAGGTTTGGGCAGGGGAAAGGTTAGGCTCTAAAGGTTTAGGCTAGGGTGTATTAGGTAGCGTTTGGGGGAAAAGCGGGAGGCCAGGGGGAAAAGGTTAGGCCGGGAAAAGGTTTGGCCCTGGGGAAGGAGGTTAGGCTAGGGGAAAGATTAGGCTAGGCAACCAGTTTGGCAAGGGAAAACATCAAGCCCAGGGCAGAAGGTAACGGTAGGGGAAAAGGTTAGGAGGGAGAAAAAGGTAGGCCAGGGGAAAGCTTAGGGCCAAGGGGAAAGGTTTGGCCAGGGCAACAGGTTAGGCTAGGGGAAAGGTTAGCCTTGGGGGTAAATGTAGGTTAGGGGGAAAAGATTAGGCTAGGGGAAGAGGTAGGCAGGGGGAAAGGGTTTATGCTGGGGGAAAGAGTTTAGGCAGGGGAAAAGGTTAGGCTAGGGAGAAGGTTAGGCTAGGGGAAAGGTTTAGGCTATGGGAAAAGGAAAGGTTTGGCCAGGGGAAAAGTTTAGGGTAGGGGGAAAAGTTAGGTTATAGGAAACGTTAGCCTAGGGGAAAAGGTTAGGCTAGGGAAAAAGGTTAGGCTAGGGAAAAAGGTTAGGAAAAAGGTTAGGCTAGAGGAAAACCTTAGGCTAGGGGAAGGTTAGGTAAGGGGGAAACATTAGGCTAGGGGAGAAGGTTAGGATAGGGGAAAAGGTTAGGGCAGGAGAAACGATTAAGCCAGGGGAAAGTGTTATACTAGGGGAAAAGTTAAGGCCAGGGGAAAGGTTAAGCCAGGGGAAAGGTTAGGCTACGGAAAAAGCTTAGGGTGGGTGTAAAGTTTAGGCTAGGTGAAAAGGCTAGGCTAGGAGAAAAGTTTAGGCTAGGGGAAAAGGTTAGGCTAAGCGAAAAGATTAGGCCAGCAGACCTGGTTAGGTCAGAGAAAAGGTTAGGCCAGGGAAAAGCTTAGGATAGCGGAAAAGATTAGGCTAAGAGAAAAGGTTAGGGTGGAGAAAGGTTAGGCTAGGGGAAAGGTTACTCCTGGAGAAAAAGGTTAGGTTAGGGGAAAGGGTTAAGCTGGGGAAAAAAGGTTAGGCTAGGGAAAAAGATTGGGCTAGGGGAAAAGGATAGGCTAGAGGAAAGATTAGGCTGGGGAAAACATTAGGTAAGTGGAGAAGATTAGGGTAGAGGAAAAGGTTAGACTAGGAGAAATGGTTAGACTAGTGGAAAAGGTTAGGCCAGGGGTAAGGGTTAGGCCAGGGGAAAACGTTAGGTCAGGGGGAAAGGTTAGGCTGGGGAAAAGCTTAGGCCAGGAGAAAAGTTAAGGCTAGGGGAAATGTGTAGCCTGGGGGAAAAGGTTAGACCAGGGGAAAAGGTAAGGCTAAGGGAAAAGGTTAGGCTAGGAGAATGATTAGGCTAGGGGAAAACAATAGTCAAGGGGAAAGGTTTAGGCTAGGGAAAAGTTAGGCCTGGGAGAAGGTTAGGGCAGGTAAAATGTAAGGCTAGAGGAAACGGTTAGTCTAAAGGGAAAGGTAAGGCCAGGGGAAAACTTTAGGCCAGGGGAAAAGGTTAGGCCAGGGAAAATGATAGGCCTAGGGAAAAGGTTGTGCTAGGAAAAAACGTTAGGCTAGGGGAAAGGTTAGGCTAGGGAAAGGTTGGCTACGATAAAATGTTAGGCCAGGGGAAAAGGTTAGGCTAGGGAAAAGGTTAGGCCAGGGGAAAAGGTTAGGCCAGGAGAAAAGGTTAAGCTCGGGGAAACGGTAGGGTAGGGGAAAGATTAGCTTTAGGAGAAAAGCTTAGGCTAGGGGAAAAGGTTAGGCTACGGGAAAGATTAGGCTAGGGGAAAGGTTAGGTAAGGGGAAACATTGAGCTAGTGGAGAAGGTTAGGGTAGTGGAAAAGGTTCAGCCGGGTAAATGCTTAGGCCAGGGGGGAAACTTAGGTCTGGGGAAAGGTTTAGGTCAGGGAAGTGTTTGGCCTGGGGAAATAGGCTAGGGAAAAGGTTAGGCTAGGGGAAAATTAACACAATCAGGACTGAGCTCCCCGAAGTCACCCCTCCCCTTCTGCATCCCCCTCATCCCAACCTTCTCCCTACTTTCCCATCCTTCCCTGTAGTATCCTCCGAAGAGATCTCCTCCCTCCTCGCAAGTGCCACTCCCTCCACCTGTGCCTCGGACCCCATTCCACTCACCTTATAAAAACCATCACCCCTTCCCTCCCCCCTTCCTTAACTTCTATCTTTAACCGCTCACTCTCCAATGGCTTCTTCCCCTATGCCTTCAAACATGCCCATGTCTCCCCCAACCTTTGACACTGTCGACCATCCCCTTCTCCTCCACACCTTATCTCACCTTGGCTTCACAGACTCCGTCCTCTCCTGTTCTCCTCTTATCTTTCTGGCCGTTCATTCTCGTCTCCTTCGCAGGCTCCTCCTCCCCCTTCCATCCTCTAAATGTTGGGGTTCCTCAAGGGTCAGTTCTTGGCCCTCTTTTGTTCTCCATCTACACTCACTCCCTTGGTGAACTCATTCGCTCCCACGGCTGCAACTATCATCTCTATGCAGATGATACCCACATCTTCATCTCCTCCCCTGTTCTCTCCCCTCTCTTCAGGCTCTTATCTCTCCTGCCTCCAGGACGTCTCCACCTGGATGTCTGCCACCACTTAAAACTCAACATGTCCAAAACTGAGCTCCTTATCTTCCCTCCCAAGCCCTGTCCTCCTTCTGATTTCCCTGTCACTGTGGATGGCACAACCATCCTTCCCGTCTCTCAAGCCCGCAACCTTGGTGTCATCCTTGACTCAGCTCTCTCATTCACCCCACACATCCAATCCGTCACAATGCCTGCCGGTCTCAGCTTTACAATATCGCCAAGATACGCCCCTTCCATCCAAACGGCTATTTTACTGGTACAGGCTCTCATAATATCCCGGCTGGATCATTTTGTCAGCCTTCTCTCTGATTTCCCTTCCTCCTGTCTCTCCCTGCTCCAGTCTATTCTTCATTCCGCTGCCCGGCTCATCTTCCTGCAGAAACGCTCTGGGCATGTCACTCCTCTCCTTAAAATCCTCCAGTGGTTGCCTATCAACCTCCGCACGAAACAAAACTTCTCACTCTGGGCTTCAAGGCTCCCATCACCTTGCCCCTCCTACCTCTCCTCCCTTCTCTCTTTCTACTGCCCACCCCACACGCTCCGCTCCTCTGCCGCTCACCTCCTCACCGTCCCCCGTTCATGCCTATCCCACCATCGATCCCTGGCCCATGTCCTTCGCTCTCCAGGAGTGCCTCCCTCCTCACCTCCACCAAACTATCCCTCTTCAAAGCCCTACTGAAAGCTCACCTCCTCCAAGAGGCCTTCCCAGACTGAGCTTCCCCTTTTCCCTCTGCTCCCTCTCTGTCCTCCCTTCACCTCCCTCAGCCAAGCCCCCTTTCCCCCCTTTCCCTCTGCTCCTCCCCTCTCCCTTCCCCTCCCCTCAGCACTGTGCTCATTTGTATATATGCTCATTTGTATATATTTTTATTATCCTATTTATTTTATTACCCTGTTTATTTTGTTAATGAGGTGAACATCCCCTTGATTCTATTTATTGCGATTAAGTTGTCTTGCTTTTGTCCATCTGTCTCCCCCAATTAGACTGTAAGCCCATCGATGGGCAGGGATTGTCTCTATTTGTTGTCGAATTATACATTCCTAGTGCTTAGTACAGTGCTCTGCACATAGTAAGCACTCAATAAATACTATTGAATGAATGAAAAGGTTAGGCTATGGGAAATGGTTAGTCTGGGGGTAAAGGTTAGGCTAGGGAGAAGGTTAGGCTAGGGGAAAGGTTAGGCCAGGGGAGAAGGTTAGGCCAGGGAGAGGGTTAGGCCAGGGGAAAAGGTTAGACCAGAGGAAAAGTTCTCCAGAGGAAAAGGTTAGGCTAGGGAAAGAGGATAGGTTAGGGAAAAAGGTTAGGCTACAGGAAAGATTAGGCTAGAGGAAAAGGTTAGGTAAGGAGAGAAACATTAGGCTAGGGGAGAAGGTTAGGGTAGGGGAAAAGGTTAGGTAGGGTAAAGTCTTAGGCCAGGGGAAAAGGATAGGTCAGGGAACAGCAGGGAACAGTCTGGCCTGGGGAAGAAGTTAGCCTAGGGGAAAAGGTTAGGCTATGGGAAATGGTAAGGCTAGGGAAAGGTTTGGCTAGGAGAAAGATGAGGATAGGGATAGGTTAGGCTAGGTGGAAGGTTAAGCTAGGGGAAAACGTAAGGCTATGGGAAAAGGTTAGGCCAGGGAGAAGGTTAGGCCAGTGAGAATAGGTTACCTGAAAAGGTTAGGCTAGGGGAAAAGGTAGGCTAGGGGCAAAGGTTAGGCTAAGGGAAGGCTAGTCTAGGTTAAACTGGGGTAAAGGGTATTGTATGGGAAAAGGTTTGGCCAGGGGAGAAGGTTAGGGTAGGGGAAAAGTTTAGGCTGGGTAAAAGCTTAGGCCAGGGGAAAAGGTTAGACCAGGGAAATGATTAGCCTAGGGGAAACATTAGGCTAGGGGAGAAGGTTATGGTAGGGAAAAGATTTGACTAGGGAATGATTAGGCAGGGGAAAAGTTAAAATCAGTGTAAGGTTATTGTATGGGAAAAGGTTTGGCCAGGGGAAAGGTTAGGATAGGGGAAAAGTTAGGCTACAGAAAGCTAGGCTAGGTGTAAAGGTTATGTTGGGAAAAGGAGCTAGGGGAAAGGTTAGCTCAGGGGAGAAGGTTAGGTCAGGGAAAAGGTTTTGCCTGGGGAAAAGGTTAGGCTATGGTAAATGGTTATCGTATGGTAAATGGTTAGGCAAGGGGAAAAGGTTAGGCCAGGGAAAAGCTTAGGCCAGGGGAAAAGGTTAGGCTAGGGGGAAAAGTTAGGCCAAGGGAAAAGCTTAGGCAAGGGGAAAGGATCTGGCTAGGGGAAAAGGTAAGGCTTTTGGGAAAAGGTTAGGCTAGGGGAGAAGGTTAATCTAGGAAAAAAGGTTATTGCTAGGGGAAAAGGTTAGGGTAAGGGATACGGTTAAGCCAGGGGAAAAGGTTAGGGCCCCAAAAAGATTATCAGGCTTAGGCTTGAGGTAAATATTACCTCAGCTGAGAAGCAGCATGGCTTAGTGGAAAGAGCCCGGGCTTGGGAGTCAGAGGTCCTGGGTTCTAATGCCGGCTCCACCACTTGTCTGCTGTGTGACCTTGGGCAAGTCACTTCACTTCTCTGTGCCTCAGTGACCTCATATGTAAAATGGGGATGAAGACTGTGAGCCCCACGAGAGACAACCTGATGACCCTGTATCCACCCTACCGCTTAGAACAGTGCTCAGCACATAGTAAGCGCTTAACAAATACCATCATTATTATATTAGGTTAGGGGAAAAGGATAGACTAGGGGAAGAGGTTAGGCTAGGAGAAAACGTCAGGCTAGGGGAAAGGTTAGGCTAGGGGAAAGGTTAGTTTAGGGCAAAAGGTTAGGGTAGGGGAAAAGTTTAGGCTATGGAAAGTGGTTGGGTTAGGGGAAAGGTTAGGCTGGGAAAAGGTTAGGCTAGGGGAAAAGGTTAGGCTAAGGGAAATGGTTAGGCCAGGGGAATAGGTAAGGCCAGGGGAAAAGGATTGGCCAAGGGGAAAAGGTTAGGCTAGGGGAAAAGGGTAGGCTAGGAGAAGAGGTTAGGCTAGAGGAAATGGTTAGGTTAGGGAAATAATGTTATGCCGGGGAAAAGGTTATGCAAGTGAAAAAGATAGGCCAGGGGAAAAGGTTAAGCTGGGGGAAAAGTTAGGTGAAACCATTAGGCCAGGGGAAAAGGTTACCTTAGTTGAAAAGGTTAAACTAAGGGAAAGGTTTAGGCCAGGGGAAAAGGTTAGGCGATGGGGAAAGGTTAGGTTAGGGAGAAAGCTTAGGGGGAAAGCATCTCTAGCACAAAGGTCATGTGTTCTGATCCCAGCCCTGCCCTTTATCTGCTGTGTAACCCTGGGCACTTCACTTCTCTGTGACTCAGTTACCTCATCTGTAAAATGGAGATTGAGTCTCTGAGCCCAGATTGATCAGGGACTGTGTCCAACCCAATTGGCTTATGTCCAAACACTGCTTAGTAAAGCATCTCCTGACACATACTAAGCACTTCAAAAATACTTTAATTATTATAATGAAAGGGTTTGTCCATAGAAACACATATTCCAAACAGCTTTCCAGTGGGTCTCATCTCTGGCTTGACCCCCACCCTATCTTCCCATCTTTTTTCAGTTCCCTCCTCCCAGCCCCTACCTTCCAGCACGCTGACACTGGACCAAAGGAACAGTCAGGGCAACCTGGCCCTTCAAAGCAGACAGACCACCACTCTCCCACCTTCAGAGAACTCCTAAAATCACATCTTCTCCAAGAGGTCTTTCCCCAACTAAGACCCTATTTCCTCTCTTTAATGATAATAATAATAATGACGGCATTTGTTAAGTGATGATGATGGCTTTTCCTCAAGGGACTGGATGTCCAGCAGCTTTGTAAGGGATAATTCACTTTCTAATACCATGGCTACTTTGTCCTCCCCACCCTCACCCCTCATGACTCACGTGGAGCCCACTCAACTCTTCTCAGAGAAGAATGGGTAGAGACACTGATGGGCAGTATCGTGCATCTAGCTCTATATTGCCAGAAGCCACCAGCACTCACAACAGGGTTTCTTCCCGGGGAAAAGACAATGGAAAAAGTGACCTATACATACACGTTCACTTCATTTCCCCTTCCAGCTCACCCATTCACATAGTCCAACCCACAAAGCACTATATATTCACATCACAGCAATTAGGTACATACCCTTATACTCAGATCCTTCACTTACCTGTATTATATCATCTGGGTCCACCCATAAAACTGATGGTGGACCTCTAAGATTGAAAGGGGATTCTTGGAGCAGGGAGAAGACAAGCACATCTGAAGGTATTAAGGAGGGAGATCCCATAACGAGAGCAGAAAGTGGGGATAGGTATACTGAGGTGGTGAATCAGAGCTGCAGGGAATGTGTCTGCTAATTGTGTTGCATTGTACTCTCCCAAGCACTTAGTATTCTGCACATACTAAGCACTCAATAAATACTTGCAAGAGCATAGTGTCCCTGAGAACTTCCACAGCTACAGAAAGAGGCAGTTTGAGTGGCAAGGGAGCCATCTGAGATGGATTATTAGACACTTCACCCCACTAATGATAAGAGTAATAATTATTATGGTATTTTCTAAGCACTTACTATGTGCCAAACACTGTTCTAAGCGCTGGGATAGTCACAATGTATTCAGGTTGTCCCCGTGGGGCTCACAGTCTTAATCCCCATTTTACAGATGAGGTAACTGAGGCCCAGAGAAGTTACATGACTTGCTCAAGGTCACAGCAGACCAGTGGCAGGGCCGAGATTAGAACCCATGGCCTCTGACTCCCAAGCCATGCTCTTTCCATTGAGTGACACTACGCATCCTCCCACCCACAACAAGGACATGAGGTCAGGATAGGTGAGGGATGATACCCCCTCCCCCCACAGAACAGTCCTGCAGGGAGGTCACTGGGGAAATTACTTGACCTAGAATCTCTCCAAGCTAGCAAGCCAGAAAACACCCAGCCAGCTTCACTCTTAACCCTAGACTGCCCCCCACCTCCCTGCACCTGCCCGACTCCCTCAGAACAGCCACTGAGGAGTTCCAGCTCTGGAGGGACTAAGGATGTACATGGTGACCCTGTGGACAGGGCTGTGCATTCAGGGAGGGTTAACCCATCTATAGAATTAAGGGTTCTGTATCTTCTCAGCCCCACAGTCAAGCCTGACAGAACTAGTTCCCTCCACAAAGCCTTAGCCCCAGTTTGTAGAACCAGCCTCAGTGCTGAGAATGATAGGCCCTTCTGCTCACCATCTCCTTCCTCTCCTGCCATAACCTTTAATCATCCACACATGCCCCCATCACCTTTCCTTAGAGATGGAAGCTCAGCTCCTCTGCACCCTCCCTAAAGGAAGAACAGTCTTCACAGCCAGGTGGTATAAGAAGCTTCTGGTAGGCAAAGTGGCTGGGCCCTCTCTTCCATTCACCAGGATCCCTCAGACATCCACCTCCAGATCGCTCTGAGTTGAGTTTAGGAAGCTCCTGCAAGATCCAGCCTGCTCATCGCATCTCATGTGGACCACATCCATCCCAACTCATCCCCACACAGCCTCCCACCTACAGAGTGGACAGACATACCAGTGGTCTCCCAAAACTTTAAGAGCTCTACTGAAATTGTTTCTTCTTCAGTAAGCCTTCCCTGACTAAAACTCACATTCTCCCCATGCCCAATCCCACCACATACACACACACACTTCATTTCCCCTTTCAACTCACCCATGTACTTAGGCGCACCCACCAAGCACTGAACTATACACCCCACAACAATTAGATCCCTGCCTTACCTGTATTGTATTAATTGGGTCCTCCCCACTCAACTGGTGCTGGACCTATAAGATTGAAAGGGAACTCTGGTAGTATGTGGAAGACAAGCATATCTTGAAGGTGTAAGGGAAGGAGAGCAGAGAAGTGGGGTCAGGTCTATTAAGGTGGTGGTTAAGGTGGTGAATCAGGGCTGCAGTGAACATGTCCATTAATTCTGTTGTACTGTACTCTCCTAACCATGTAGTACACTGCTCTACACATGGTAAGCACTCAGTAAACACCACTGATTGATTGCAGGAAGGAAGTGTCTCTTGGAATTTCCACAGGCACAGAGAAAGGCTAGAGAACAAAGAGGCAGTTTGAGTGGCCAAGAAGCCTTCTGAAATGGAGTGTTAGGCCCTTCACCCTACTACCCACTTTCCTCAAGACACGAATAAGGTCAGGAAAGGGGAAAGATTATACCTCCACATAGCCTGCCAAGGACACCTTTAGGGAAATTACCAGGCCCAGAAGAGCCTTTTCCCCCAGCTTAATCTTTCCCCTAACCCAATCATTTCCAATAGCCTCACCTTTTCCCCAACCCTGACCTTTTCCCCTAAACTAACCTTTACACCGAGCCGGACCTTTTCCCGTAGCCTAACCTCTCCCCTCGCCTAAACTTTTCCCAGGCTAATCTTTTCCCTAACCTAAACTTTTCCCTTGGCCAAACATTTTCCCCAAACTCCACACCTCCTTCACCTCAAAAACATTCCTTTTATCCTCCTAAACTCCACAACACCTCACACCAAAACAACACACTCAACTCCAAATAGCCTCAGGTTTTCGAGGCTTATATAGGGTGGGGGGGGGCTGGAATGACGTAATCCCCCTGATTGGAAGCAGCTGGGTTAGATATTAGGTGTCCTGGGAGGAAGCCATAGCAGCTTCACTGGAAGAGGGGATGGCTTTGGGAAAAATAGGATAGGATGGAATAGGGGATAAGGGATAGGGTTGGATTGAATCTCTACCATGAAAGGGTTTGGCCAGGGAAACACAAATTCCAAACAGCTCTCCAGGGGGTCTCATCTCTGGCCTGACCCCCACCCCACCTTTCTTTCCTGTCTGAGTTCCCTTCTTACAGTCCCCACATCCGACCTGACACTGGACCCCAGGAGGAGTCAGAGCAGCCTGCCCCTGCAAAGCAGAAAAACCATCACTCTCTCACCTTCAGAGCCCTCCTAAAATCACATCTCCTCCAAGAGGTCTCCCCAACTAAGCCCTCATTTCCACTATTTGACACAGGATGGAGTGAGAGAAGAGGAAAAGAGCTGATTTTGGTTTTATTTTGTGCATGTGTGCTGTGTTTTCATGTTTAATTGTTCCTAACGTGCCTGTCTCTTGGCTTTCTCTGAGCTGGAGAAGGAGGCATAGAAGATTGCAGACAACCTAGTTTTTTTGAAGGAGTTGGGGGGCAAACACTGTTTCTATGTCTTTCTAACAGGACAGGCTCATGCTCCCCTTCTCCCCCACACCCACATCTGCTCCCTACAAAACACAGGACTCACTGCAGAGCTCTCCTCTGTTTGGGAGACAGTATAGTTTGGGCCTAATGGAAGCAAGATGTCACTGCACCTTCTCCACCAGTCCTGACTGAAACACATCTGGAGTTGTGGAACCTGACCTTAAGAGACACATGTGGATTAGTGAGGGGCCAGGTTCTCCTGTCTCATAGCTGGAGAAGGAGGGGTAGGAGATTGCAGACAACATGGGTTTCTTTGGCAGACACCATTTTCCCTCTCCTCCACCAAACATTGAACCTATCATCTGGAGAGGTAAGGCGTATAGGCAGACCACCTCACCTGAGGACTGTGATACCCATGGCTCCTTCTTGACAGCAGGGAATGTCTGAGCAGTGACCTCTGTCCACATTAGAGAGATGGGCTTTAGGGCTGGAGAGATGTTTTGAGCAGTTTCTTCAGAAGGAGTATTAGTCAGATTCTCCCCTTGGCCATCCTGCCCTGAGCTGGGTGCTGCTAGGGGGTCATGGTTGTAGGGCTTTGAGCAGACTGGACATGCAATGGGGGAGTGGTGGGGTGGGACGGTGCTCAGGGTTCACTCAGGCCTCCTCTGGGGATGGGCACTAAAACCTGCTGTTATTTATTTATTTATTTACGTATTTAAATTAATGCCTGCCTCTCCCTACAGACTATGAGCTCGTTGTGGGAGGAAATGTGTCTGTTTGTTGCTATATTGTACTTTCCCAAGCACTTAGTACAATGCCCTGCACACAGTAAGAGATCAATAAATAAAAACTGAATGAAGAAGCCAGTGTCAGACACAGAAAGGTCCCTTCTCCAGTCAGTCAATTGTATGTATTGAGAGCTGACTGTGTTCAGGACACTGTACTAAGCACTGGGAGAGGACGATCCAACAATAAACAGACACATTCCCTGCCCAATACGAGCTTACCATCTAGAGGGGGAAACAGACATTAATATAAATCAATAAATTACAGATATGTACATGAGTATGGTGGAGCTGGGAGGTGGGACGCATAAAGGGAGCAAGTCTGGGCATCACATTGGGAGTGGGAAAGGAAAGGAGGGTTTTGTTAGGGAATGCCTCTTGGAGGAGATGTGCCTTCAGTAAGGCTTGGGGTGGGGGAGGAGTAGAGTCACTGTCTGTCGGATTTGATGAGGGAGGTCATTCCAGGCCAGAGGAAGGATGTGGGCGAGAGACTCAGCAGCATGGTGGATGAGATCGAGGTAAAGTGAGAAAGCTTGGTTTTAGAGATGTGAACTGTGT